>NW_023602073.1:150110957-150333451 GCF_014898055.3 Talpa occidentalis | reverse complement strand
CTCCATTTTTGACTGTGATGTGACTTTATATGGCTCTATTCATGTTTATCCTGTTTGGTGTTGTTGAACATCTTGAATATGCACTTCTGTCTATTTCATCACATATTTTAAAGTTCAGGGCATTATATTCTTCTTCCCCATTCTTTTTGTAGCTCCAATTACACATATATTAAGCAACTTGATATTTTCTGCCAACCCCCTGAAGTCTGTTCACTTTTTCTAAAATTCTTTATTTACTAACATTTCCTCTTATCTCCAATTTGTTATTAAATCTATGCAAATTTTTACTTCAGATATTGTAGTTTTAGTTCTAGAATTTCCATGTGATTCCTCTTCATAATGTCTGTTGCTCTGCTTGTCTGTCCTTTTTTTCCATGTACTTAAGGGGGTTATTTTTCTTCATCGAGGATAGTAATGATAGCTACTTTAAAATTTTGTCTATAGTTCCAAAATTAAAGTTATCTTAGTGTTTGTGTCAGTTGATTTTCCTTTCTCCTGAAAATGTCCTCTATTTTCCTTGTTCTTTCAAGTGTTGGGTAATTTTGTACTTGTGTTCCAGACATTATGAATGTAATTTTTGGAAAGTCTGGATCCTGTCATTTTTCTCTGATGACAGTTGTTTCTTTTGTTTCATAAGGCAATTATTTGGTTGGATATGAACTGAAAAATGTGTTCTTTGGACAGCAGTTCTGAAATCAGTCCAGATCTTTTTTTTTTTTAAATAAACTTCTATTTTAAAAGAATTGTGCTGATGTATGAGGTCCACTCCTGGAGTTGGGGGAAAGGGCAAGTCACAGCACTAATTCTCATGGGGGCAGGCAGTGCAGCAAGAGAAGAATGGTTGCTCTGAATCTGACTCTACAATGTCTCCCAGGTCAGACCAGGTGAATAAAACAGGCTTGAAAGAAATAGAAGCACCCATGACGCCTTGCCTACCTCCTCCTTGTCCTCGCGATCATCTGAGCCCTGATTAGAAATAACATGAACATTGAGGGTGGATGCTTGGCACTATCATTTTTGGTTATTAGTGATGATGGTGTTTATTGATAAGACTGTAATGCACACTATTGACAAAGCTTATTGATAAGATGTTTATTTCTGGGTGCTCTAACAGTATCATCAAAGCAATGCATCCCCAAACTTTTAATAGGTAATTATATCTCAGTAAAAAGAGACCAACTAAATTCTTTACCAGGTCTCTTTGTTCCCAGAAAGTTTCTATCCACTAGGAAGAGCTGTAGAAATGGAAATGTCAGCTAATTTATTTAATAATTACCCTCCTCATCAAATCTGTCTAACTGCAACATGAAATATGGATACTGCTTTAATCAGCTCTCCCTCCTCTGGGTGAGAATGCTGGGGAACTAACTTTGGAGCACATGCTTGTTCTCTCCTAAGAGGGCAGGCTCTGCATGGACGACTTGACATTCCCCAAAGCTTCCATCGGCTCAGCAGATCTTTTCTAACAAGCATTTGAGGTTGCATACTTTATCCTCACTTATAGCAAAGGAAGCTAGGGGTCAAGACCAGCGGAGAACATGTCCTAAGGCATAAAATTATGCAGGTGGCACGACCAGGATTCAAGTGGCTCTTTTCTTCTTGGTTTGAAAGACATTTTGCTTTCTATGATGTTTAAAGAATGTGGGAATGCTTTTCTCCTCTCCTCTCTGTTGGGGACCATGGCTGGACTCAAGGACTAGTCAAGGCAGGCAGATTGCTTGTCTCGCCTGTGTCTGAAAAAGCTCACTGTCCATTATCCTACTGCTGTGAAACACTGGTTATCTTTTCTGTAGTGACATCTGATGATGTCCCCAGTCACTCATGCAAGTAAATATTTTAGTTGGCCAGATAACCTGCTATTGGTATATGTTCAATCAATCTATGCATTGGAAATTCATACTATTTACTTGTCCTGCTATTCAAAAATACTCATTTCCGCAGTGTTTATTAAGTTGAAACTAAGTTCAAAAGCTTTAATTTTTCTATTTGTAGGAGAAAAACAACTTGTGGATACAACGAATTTGAACAGTGGTACAGAGTTATCTAAAATGTTTTTCTTGCTTTTGGTTATCTTTGTAATTCTTGTCCTTAAGTTAGTGTTCCGTGATTTGAACCCTTGGAGAAACAGCATCAACTTAGGACCCCCTGGAATTTGTTCCCCTTGACTTTTTTAGCTTTTGTGAAGCTCCCAGCTCTCATGTCCCCCATGGTGTTCTGCTTTCTTTTTAAAATCGATTCACACTCCTGGAAAACCAAGTTTAGAGCTGGGTCCATGCCCTTCGTCCCCCGTAGCCCCTTGCTCATCTCCTATCTCATCTGATGAATTGGTTGTCTTATGCTTTCTGTTCTGAGGATGTTGTGGATAAGCCCTGAAGGCTTCTGGTGCCTTTTTACTTCTCCCCCTCCACTTTCCACCGTGTCACATCTACTTAAGAGTATATTAAAGCTCCTTTCCTTCTGTAATTGTTTGTTTTTCATGAATTTTCTTTATTTGGAACACATTTGTCAATTCCAGTCCTTATTTTTTTTCTAACTGCTTTCCATGCTGGTAAAATGTGTCAGGCTCTTGCTCCTGCGGTATCATCTCTGCCACCTGTTCCCATTTTGGTGTCATTTTTATGTCATCTTATAACCATTGTTCATTGTTGTTTGCTCTCAGCTCTGCACAAGAGCTTCTTTCTTAATCCCATTTTCTGCAGCTCACCTGTGTAGGGAATATCTGAATCATGTTATGATGTCTTTTAACTGTTGTTATTTGCCCTTTGTAATCACAAGGAAAAGGAACATGAACTTTCCTTCTGAGGATATATTAAGCAGTCTGTCACCGTAGAAATGGAATGGGGCTTAGAATTAAATGGAATTGACTTTGAATACTGATTCCATTATGAAGTAGCTGATGTCCTTAGAAGAGTGATTATAATTCTCTAGGCCTTCATTTACTGTTAAGTAAGGATAATAATACTGACTTTACCAGATCGCTGGGGAAGCTTAGAAATAGCATGTGCAGGATATGCTGCTGCTGCATAGGGCAGCCTCAACTATTATAGGCATTGTAATTATTATTAACTTATAGTTATTAGGTGGGCCATCTCACATTTGTATCGAGTCCCAACAAGTAGTAATGCTACATTGAGAGGAGATACAGCAGTAAATAAACTACAGTGCCTGTCCTTGAGGATTTTATAATCTTTTAAAGGAGGTGAAATCCATGCCAAAAAGAAATCTAAAACATTTGCAGATAGACATTATTTTAGAAGGTTATCAAGGGATAGTTGTAAACGCTAGAACCATTACTATCTCATGTAACATCCTCATTGGTTTATTTATATTTGGAAGATTGGAAACTGGGAGTCAAGAGCTCAATCAGCTTGTCCCGGGGGGTGGTGAGGGACCCACGGGACCGGTACTTGGTCCTCCCACCCCACTTGTTCCCTCTGGGCCACTCTGCTCCCAGGAGAGATGCCCAGGGGCCGGGAGGTGGATGGTAAACGCTGTGGAGGAGGCCCCGGTCTAACAGGGTGCAGTGAGTGTCCCCCTAGAGGAGGTCACGTGTGAGATGGGTCACAGAAGGGACAGGCATTGAGTGGACAGCGGGGAAGAGGGAGAGGCATGGAGAAGGCACACAGTCTTCTGCCCTGTGTCTTCTGGGATGAAGGGAGAACATGCTGGAACACAAGTTCGTGCCACACGATAGGGGCTTGGGTTTTTCTCCCAGCCAACAGTGTGAGACGTGACAGGATGGGGTGCAGTGCCGGGGTCAGAGATCCGTGTGCATGAGGCCGACTCTACTGAACGGCATGGACGTGGGAGGGAGGCGCGCCCGTCCCAACGCCAGCTGGGAGCCCATGGCAGGGATGGAGAGAAGCCTCACGCGAGCACGCGTGGAGCCCTGATGGAGGGGAGGGAAGGCAGGAGTGGACCCCCGAGGTGATGTGAGAGGGAGAGTGTGAGGGTGCGCGGACTGTCAGTGCTGGGCCTTGAGGGGAAGAGTGGTTCTAAGATGAGAAACAGCATTGCTGGTTTCAAGGAAAAGGTGAAAGAGCGTCTGCATGGAGCCTTCTGGCCCGGACCCCGAGCCCTAGGCTCTTGACACAGGCCGAGGGTCTTCACTCTGGTCCCTAAGTGGCTCGAAGTGTTTCCCAGTGCACACCCCGGGGCTGACCAGTGCCCTCGGTGTGAGTGAGGGGCCAGTGGGGAGCGGGTGCCTTCGGGCAAGCCATCCCGCAGCGGCGCTTGCTGATCTGGCGGCCGCTGTAGAGTCCAGTCCTGCAAGTGTCCGCCCGAGCCATTTCCTGGGAGAGGGTGAAGTGAGCACGTGAGATTGCCTGCGGGTCGCAGTCTAATACGGAAAGGGGAGCCCCACAAGGCAACCCCGTCTTTCTCTAAGTGCTTCTTCCGTGGCCTGATGCTTTGTTATGTGAAGGAGAACGTGCCCCGTTCACGCGGGGCGGGCGGGGTGGGCGGGCGCAGGGAGGTGGCTCGACCGTCCGTCCACGGCTCTGAGTGATGCTCTTTTTCCTTCCTCTCCATTCTCGTGGCCAGTGTTCGTCAGGTTTAACTCCAGCCATGGCTTCCCAGTGGAGGTCGATTGTGACACGAGCATCTTCCAGCTCAAGGAGGCGGTTGCTAAGCGACAGGGGGTTCCAGCTGACCAGTTGCGAGTGATTTTCGCCGGGAAGGAGCTCAGGGATGACTTGACGGTGCAGGTGAGTCTCCCTGGGTGGGTCATTCCTGGAGACGCCGCCCCCCCGGCTGCTGCTGCCAAGTTGACATTCATGCCTGAGATCTAATAGAATAAACAGTGCCTGGGGATTCCTTGAACTTTACTCCACACCGCGTCATTAATCCTGACCTTCTTAATTATGCATTAAAACAGCAAGCAGGAAGGATGGAAGAACAGCGAGAGGGGGGAGGGATGAGAGAGAGAGAGGAGAAGAGAGGGCGAGAAAGACAGAGAGGAGCGGAGAGAGGGCGCGCACAAACAGGCTTGGGGAACAAATGTTTGCTGACGCAGGCGCAGCGAGCCACAATTTCTGGGCCTGTTCAATTTCTACCTTACTTATTCCATTTGAATCTTAATGAAGGAGGATTCGAATAAATTGTTGGAATCAGGCCGCTCAGTCGCTGCGCCAGGAGGCGTCTGTAACCCAATTGTGAGCCCTGGAAGTTGGAGGGAAGGCTGCTGCCTGGGACTGGGGGTGGGGGGCAGGGGCTCAGGACCCCCCTCAAAGGGAAGGAAGCATTGAGTCCTGCCCCATCAGCATCGCAGCAGCCCCCCAGCTCCTGGCGAAGAAGGTCTGGACACAGGGAAGGTGCACTTTCCTCGTTCATTGCTCCAGGCCCCGGTGGGCGAGGGGATGTGTGAGCATCTGCTCCCCAAGCCCTCTGGGGCCACGCTTGTCCTAGCATGGGTCAAGGCCCTGGTCCTTCCCCCTGGGGGCTGCACTCTGTAGGACTCAGGGAGGGCAGGGTAGGCAGCTGGTGGGCCGTGCAGCCTGAGATGTCGGGGCCGGCTTGTGCCTGGGGAGTTGCTCTTTGTGAAAGTCATAAAGACGGACCGTGGGCGTGGCCGGCCCAGGTGATGCCCCAGGCCCAGCAGGCAGGCAGGCAGGACCCCTTTCCTGGCCAGCGCAGATTCATCGCGCCCCGACCTTGTGGCTCCACAGCTGTCCTGTCTGTTCTCGGTGATACTGCTTTGCGAGGTTTTCAGAGTTTGCAAGAGGCTGGATCTCCAGCGCCCCAGCCCCGCGCTGGCGGAGGCACAGCTGGCACTGAGGGCTGGGCTGTGGCGGTTGGTGTTTACAGGTGTTGGCAGGGAGGTGCCGGTGCGGAAGCGTTTGGATTTTTTTATATCAGCCAACCAGAAAAGCTTTCTTACTGTCCCAGCCAGTCTCGAAATCCAAGAATGTGTCCCTCACAAACAGGTGACTGAAAACAGCTCCTTGAACCAAAATATTTTGCGTTCCCAGAAGTGCTGATGCTCCAGGTTCTGAGGCTGACCCTTCCCAGCGCTCAGGCAGACAGTCCCCAGGCGCTCGGAGGACTGATGTCACCCGCCACAGATTTAGAGCCTTTGTTTAGACACCTCCCCGCCAAGTCCTGGGCTTCTCAGGGGGTCACAGAGAAAGAACACTCACCCCCAGTGCTTGTGGAGACTGCCAGGCACTGAGGGGTGAGCCGGGGGGTGTTAGTCTGAACCATAGGACTAGGTTAGAACTCGCGGGGACCCCTGTGGCTCCATGTAGTAGCTGTAGAATCATGGCAGACCTGCCCTAGGGCAGCTGCAAGGTTTCACATTACGAAGTTGGGAAGGTGGAGAACACATGTCCCGCTGGGGTCACCAGGAAAGGCTTCAGGGGATGACTTACTCTGGGGAGGGTTCAGAGCTGGGGAAGGAGCGGGTGTCTGGGCGAGAGTGTGGCAGCGTGTCTTCCAGGAGCCAGTGTGAGGTGGACAGTGGCCCGGAGGGAGCGGAACTGTCTCCGCTGACTGGGCGTTGAGGCTTCACGCGTAGGGGTCCAGAGCAGGTGTCGGGGAGCGAAGCCGAGTCCGAGGCGGGGTAGGCCGTGGGGAGGGTGAGCAACGCCTTTCAGGGAGAGGCACGGCCAGCACGCTCTGGCTGGACACGTCCAGCAGGAGCTGGGGGCTGGGGTGAGTGTGGGCGCTCGCTCTCTGTTTCCAGCCACCGACCCGGACCAGGCTGAGGTGATTGCTAAGGGGCCCGAGCAGGGCCTGGCATAGTGGGGAACCAGTGAAGGGGGCGTCCTCTGTCCAGATGACGCCCTTGACGGTGTTCTAGAAAAGGGGTTATGGTCAAGAAGCCCCCGTGCCAGGGAAAGATGGGGGAGCAACGAGGGAGAAATGAGCCTCTGGACTTGGTGGCAGGAATGGTGAGCGGTGAGGCGGGCGGTCAGGCTTCCTGTCCAGGATGGGGGTGGGGGGGCAGGAGCCAGCGGCGGGCGCAGCTCAGCTTGTCCTGGAGGAGAGAGACTGGGGGAGCTGCTGGGCCTCAGCAGGGCCACACAGTGTAGCCCCCACCCTCCCAGCCCTTGCCTGGGTGCAGGGATGACTTTTCTCCCATCTCAATCAGTGTGAAAACACACTCTGACATTCTGGATGTCTGTCAGTTAACACGGCAGCCACTGGCCACCAAACAACAGGGACACTCCTGGAGAAACGCACGGTGAGATGATTTCACTGTCGTGTGACTGTCGTGGTGAGGAGACACAAACCTGGAGGGGTCGCCTGCCACGCCCGGCGCTGGGGGGCCCAGCATGTGGGTGCCGTCTGCCGTGTGGCCATCCCGGCCCGGGCGTCGCTGCACACTCCTGGCGGGGTCTCATAAGCATTTTCCACGTTGTTGTCTAGTCTCGTTTCTAAACGCCCGGGTGATTCTCACTAGAGCGCTGTTCCAGCACAGCTCTGAGGTATTTAGGGAGTGTCTAGTTTTTAATATCAAGAAATAAGACAGAACAGTTCTTTAAAATGCGTGCTCCGTGCTTGGGGGAATGTGACTTCGCTGTGTTTTGGTTTGCTCTTGTGGGACGTAGTGATGATGCTAATGCCCATCTCACTGCTTCTGGGAGCTCTAAATTAGGTAACTCTGGTCACACTCTTGAAGCACTGCGCTCAGAAAGTACCATGTGCAGGTTAGCAGTGGTCAGCGCCATTGCACGCGCCAGGGGGCCATAACTTCAGCACTTGGGGCGGTAACTTCAGCATCAACCCACCTCCTTTCCATTGTGAGTTTGATATGTATATTTGCAATACATTAAGAATCCAGGGCAAGGATACTAGGGTACGTATTTTATCAGAGCAATATCTATCTATCTATCTATCTATCTATCTATCTATCTATCTATCTATCTATCTATCTATATTCTGTGTGTGGAGAATTTATACATTTTAGCAAAAAAAGACCTCTTACAGAGGTCAGAGCTTACAAGTAAATTCTTGGCCTTTTGTGTACACAGGTTTACTTATCTTAAGACTAGTAGAAATTTGAATTACAGTTTAAAGCTAGTTTGTAAAGACTTTAAAAATCCTCTAAACAAATTTGGTATAAATGGAAACCTATAGGTAAACAGTTCAGCAAACATTCATCATAGCGTGATTGCTGCTGAAAGAAATTTTCATAAAACAGATGTATGCCACACACTGTATATATTAGAAACAAATTGAAAGGGTTTTATGATTTTTCCTACTTCACAAACAATGCGTCATTGTATGTTTTTATTATCCTCCTTATACCTACAAGTATGCAATATAAAATATTAATCTTTGACATACTACTTACAATGGATTTGGTATTTTTCTTTGTAAAGAGTTCTTGTCGGCTGTTCCACAGAGGATTCAGAGCCCACTGTGAAGATGGGTCACCTTTGTCCATTAGATCTCCTCCTTCCTCCACCCTGCTTTCTGGTAGCTTCAGTTCTGCAGTCAAATTTCAAAGCTTTGTTTTGTCTCTTCACTCGCTTTGTTTTTTATGTTCCACATGAGTGAAATCATCCAGTACCTTTTTATCTTTCTCCCTCTGACTTATGCCATGCAGCGTAACCCCTCCAGTTCCATTCACGTTGTCAAAGATGGCAAGATTTCATCTTTTCTTAGATAACTGAGTAGCATTCTATTGTGTATCGTAAAACATATGCTGTGCTGTAAATCAGCGTTACACTACCTCCGTAAACATAAGGAAAAACTAAAGGTGGTCACCCATTCCAGTCACCCCAAGACTAACAAACTGCATGTCAAAAAGTTATAATAGAATTATACTAAGAAAATAAGTTCCAGTGGGATTTTATGTACCAAAAACTGGTGAATCTGGCAATTAAATTAACTGTTAAAATAAAAGGGACTCAAGGATTTACAGAAGATGTTGTTTGAACAGATTTTATTGTAGTCACAGAAGCTGTATTTTTATGTGTTTTTACATAAATAAAAATACAGGTGTATTATCATGTGCATGTAACATACATGTATAATAGATATGTGATGACTAGATAGCTGTTTATCTATTTTTTTAAAGATTTATTTACACTTACAAGAGCTGGGGCACAGGCCAGAGATGTGGGGGGAGTGAGAGGACTTACTAGAGACAGAGTGGGGAACAGAACAGGCAGACTGACTGAAATACACTGCTGAGGGGAGCAGCAGGGAGACAGCAGAGGTCTGCTCGCCATGTGGGTTGCTCGCTGGCTGGCCAGGGATTGAACTCTTGCTGCAGAGGCTGTGGATAGCTTCACAGTGTGGTGCTCAACCCCTTGCGTGACCAGGGAGGCCCCTAATACCTGTATATCTAGATAAGAGAAATACCCACACAGTTACAGAGGCTGACAAATGCCAAGAACTGCATTTGGCAAGCTTCGTCTGGTGTGTGTCTGAAGGCCTGCATCCCCAGAGTCATGGTATAGTTCCAGTCTGCAGGCTGGCAGGCTCGAGGCCGGGAATAGGGAACGTTTCAGTTCAAATCCAAGGCAGGAAAGTTCCAGTGTCCTGCTGTGGGGCAGGAGGGTCACCTCTTTGTTCGGGTCCTCATCTGATGGCGGGGATCCCCCACCCTAAGGCAGGCTTTCTGCTTCCCTGGTCTGCTGATACAAAGGTTCATCTCCTCCGGAAACAACATTCTCCTGGATTGATGTTTGCAGTTGTCTGGGAGCTCATGGTCCAGTCAAGTTGACACGTAACATTACCATCACAGCCCGGACATGAGAAGTCGGTTATATTTAATTACTGTTCTAGCAAACATTCTCTCTTTGCTCCCTTTGTAATAATGAATTGGATTCACAAAATAGAAAATAAGTAGGACTGTTTATTGCACTTCGGAATTCGTGTTTTATAAAAGGATCCACCCAAATGGATGTTCATAAATTCCTTTCAACAACTACGTAATTTTACGATGTTTCAAATGTACGTACACATTTAGAAACCATTGTCTCAGGCCATAGGTCAGCCTTGCGGTGAATATTAAGGGGCATCAGTTTATTACACCCATTCTTCTGAGTTTTATGACACGCCAAGACCTGAGTATGGGAGACTAGAGACATTTAGACTTTAATAACTCGGGTTGTAAACGTTAGGGAAAAATAAATGACCCCAGAGAGCCAGATTATTTAAGTGACTAAATCTTTAGTGATGCGCACAAGGTATGTCTCAATATTGGTGATTAGTGAAAAGCAGCTTTTGCCAATGAAATGAACTGTGTTCAATGACTAGAAAAATTCAAGTTGTCAACGGTAAGAAAATTTACCTCTTATTCTCAGAAACATTATAGAAAATCTCTATCATATCACTAATTGACTAAAAGATGAAGCTTTGAAAACTGCACAAAGACATCATGACTATCCTCTAACGTAATATCGTTTTACTAAATTCTTGAAAGTTGGGATTCCTTAATGCCCTTTTCATTTTCCCCCAACATTATCATTTCCCTTTTAATAAACTTAGGCTATATTTTCCTGATTGTATAGTTAATATGCTAGTTATAAAAATTCAAGTAACAAGGACAAGCATGCCAGTAGACCATGATGACTTTAACTTTGAATTTTTTTAAGAGGTAATGATTCTCTTTTATATAGTAATAAATATGCTCTCACTTAATAATCCTACATTTTTTCCTGTAATTCTATCAGATTGCCTTGTTTTTTACTGGAATTATGAACTCAAGTATAACTGAGGGCATTAAAAAAGTTAACTTTTGATATTTTTGGTACTTTTTTTTTTTTTTTTTTAAGAGGCATGTATTTTCATTTATTTATTTATTTATTTATTTGTTTGTTTATACATGCACTGGGTACAGTCAGAAGCGCGGGAGGGTGAGAGAATTCACCAGAGCCAGAGCGGGGAGCAGAGCAGGCAGAGGACCGAAGTACACTGCTGAGGGAGCAGCGGGCCGCAGGAGAGGTCTGCGCGCCATGTGGGACCCTCCTCTGGTGGCCGGGGAGCAGCCGGGGATCGAACCGGTGCCGCAGAGGCTGCAGGCAGCTTCGCAACCCAGCGCTCAACCGCTGCGCCACTGGGGAGGCCCTATTTTTGGTACTTTTTTAGATCATAGTGTAGAGATTTAGGAGTTGAGAAGCTGGCAACTTGTGTTTATGTAAGAGTTTCATTGTAAGCACTAGGAATTTTGCATTTAATTGCAAGTTTCATGGTGACATTTCATTTTAGGTGTACATAAGGCAGAATGTTCGTATTCTCTGATATTTTTATATACTCTTAGAACACGTTTAAAATTATTTAGTCACTTCCAATTTAATTGCCTTTTATCACCATGGGTGCTATGCTTTACAGTGTTAGCATAACATGTATTATGAGAAATTGCTAAGAAAAAGAAAGTGGACATTCATAGGAGCTACTTACTGTTGCCAAATAATAAAGGCTAACTAAGCGTCCCGGTGTGCCAAAGAGCTAGTAGGATGACTGTGTTTGCCAGAGTTTTCCCTCTCATGTTCATTTTCTTTCTTTCATAATGACAACAGACAATGCATCCATTCTAACTTATCATTCGGAGATGGGACACTTTTGAGAACAGAAGAGGGCTCTTTTAATAATTATTCTGGAATGAAAGGTGGTGCTGGCAGTGTGCTGGGCAGGTGGGCTCAGCAGTCACCGCAGATACTGAGTAGTGACTCCACATTAGAGTCTCAATTTCTTTTAAAAAGAAAGTATTTTTTTGATGCTTCCCTCCAGGGCCTTTGGGAAATGATTAGCTTAAGACCATCACCTTATTATGTATTTTTTTCATAATAGGAAGCTAATTGTCTCTTTAACTGATTTTAAAAATTTAAGATTATACTCTGATAGAACGTTTCAAACAATTGCATAGAATTCTCAGCTGCAAGAGTATATGTCCACAGGCTCGTTGGAGAAGCACTGTTAGAATACAACTAGTTTCTTTATACATTAATATGTTCTGTTTGTTATTGGCAAGGTTTTAAAAACTTTACAGAGCTAAAGGAAAATGACAAAAATATATGAACATCAAAGATGGTTGATCTGACAGAGGTTTCATTTCTGGGACAATGGAGTTGGCAGATTTGTGCTTATCCAGCCTAATGATTCCATAACATTGGACATTACTTGCAATACAAACATTTAAAGATTCTGAGAAGTGGTGAGAAGAAAACAGATGAGCTTGGGATTCAGGACCTAGGAGTTAATTCCTGGGGTTTTTATTTCAACAAATGTGTCCTACACTCAGAGCTGATAAGCTGGTCACCTAGTTAATAGCTTGTAGGCCTAGGGGGCATGATTTGTATTTATTTTCAAAGGCTTCGCCAAATGCTCCAAATAAAAATAAATAATTCTTGACAATTGTGTATTCTGGTTGAACCAATTGTCCACATTGATTTGAGAGTCACACACCATTGTTTTAGGAAAATAAATGAGCACCTCATGGCGCTGCTCTGGCCGTGTGGTTCCAGAAAACACTCACTTCAAATGCTGCCTTTTTATTGCTACAGGTTTATATAACAGAAGGAATTTAGGGAAGGAATGTTTTCATTTATAAATGAAATTTATTTAAAGTTCTTTTACTTTCTCTCTCATGTAAAGATAGAAAAAAAGCGAGAGTCTAGCTAAATCAAGCACATTGCCACGACTTTTTATTTGTATCTAAAGGAAGAATTCTGCAAAGGACACTATAAATGAACAATATGCTTTTATTTTCAATTGATTTGTTTTCTGATTGTAAAACAAAAGGAAGCCTGGTTGTATGCCCTTCCGCTAGGAGGAAGGGCTCCTGGTATATGAGAGAATTGGTGTGTAAATGAGAGCCCCCCTCACCCCAGGAGCAATACAAGCACTTTCTCCAAAGGGTTGACTTGTGAATGAAACTTGCTGGGGCCTCATTCAGCTAGGAAAATGTATACCCTCTCGAGCTCCTCCCACAGAAACCAGTGCGTTGTCACAGCAGCGAGAAGTAGCTCAGAGTGTCAGTCTAGAATCAGAGGGTGAGCCTGTCCAGAGTCTGCACGCTTCAGGGAGACCCTCATTTCATCTCTTTGCATCTGACTGTTTATTTGTGTCAGTCAGAAAGCATCTTTGAAATACTTACCTCTTTGCATAACTCAGAACCCTCAGAAATGTTATTTTTCAGTTGAAAGGAAGTCTTGACATCCTTGTGCCCCTGCAGACTTAGGCAGCATCTCTGAGGATTGCCATGGATAAATGCAGGCTTGAAGGGGGAAAAAATTGAGATTTTTTTTAGCTTATCAGAGGCTGACAATACACATTCCAGGTTAGTTTAATAGGCTGTCATCTCAGAGTTGGCACTGCCCTCATTGTGGTCATATGCAAGGTAGGCGTTGTGTGTGGGGTGGAGCTCCGGAGCACACCAGCATCGTGATGTAGGATGCATCTTATTAGAGTATGTAAGACCAAAAGCCTGTCTCAGGAAACCTGACAAATGAAAGAGGAAAGGTTACACACTGCAGTTGTGCTGTACTTCATTCGGCTTCTAGTTCCAAATATTCTGTCATCTGCTACTGAAATCAAATGCGATCATCCAATTAACCTGATTCTGTGGAAAATTTTATTGAATATTGTCATCTTCCTTAGAGAAGAGCTCCTGAAACAAAATGGGCATCTGTATCATTTACCCTGATGTCTCTCAACCAGAAGATTTTTCACCCAGATTCACCTCTCCCTTCTTTCCCCTTACCAAGTAATTGTTACCGGTCTGAGATTATTGTCAGAACAATTAAACATTTGCCAGACTCGCTCGTGTGTATTCTCCCTCATTTCCTGTCTGTGGTGGGCTTGAGCCACAGCTTAATTAATTATTTGACATTGGTAAATATTTACTCCACTATCTTTTATTTTCTTTAGGTGTGAATTAAATAGGAGATAAAGTTAGCTGTGTATAGTAGAAATGATTTATTTTAAATATAACTTCAGTAATAACCAGAAGACAAGAACAAACAAATCACACACACACACACAATTTTGTGGGAAATGGAGAGATTTACTTTCTATGTTGTGTTAACTTTTTTCCTCTAACCACTAGGTTTAATATTGATAAGACTACAATTCTCATTAAACAAGTTATTAGCAGAAGTTTAAATAAAATTATTATTGAATAGTGAATGTAGCCAACATACCCTAATTTTTGAAGAAGGTTTAAGAGATCCTTCTCAAGCATGTGCTTAAAACACCCACAGCCTCCCTAGTACGGCAACCAAAGCTCTGGAGTTCCTGATTTGTGGTGCAGACTCATGATGACCAGCCCAGTTCCCTGCAGTGCTCTAGTATCAAGTACTGGTGGATTTAAAAAGTTGTTGTAACTGTTTGTGATTGCTTATCTAGATATAGACAAGAACCTACTTATTTGAGGTGTGGGGGCCTGGGGGAGAAGTTACTATTTTTGTGGGTGCATGTGTGTGTGTAATCTGCATTCGTTTGAGGGTTTTCTTCTGTGCCTGGATTTTGTTTTCCACTACACGTCTCCTCTCCTGCGTTGGGTCTCGTCAGTTTGCACCAAGGTGACCCTCCTATATGACTTAATATGTGGATAATTATGGCCCAGGTCCCTGCTCTTAAATTAGTCAAACATCCTGCCAGTAGAGGCAGAAGTGGAGAGTGTGGGAACTCACTGATATTTGTGTTTTGGAGTATTTCACCAACTATTTTTCCAATGTGTTGGCTTTTGAAGGCTCAACACAGTTTTTGCCAAGGATGTTCTCTGTTCATTTTTATATTCATAAGTATTTCAGAGGCAATTGAATCTGTGTTTGCATTCCATTTATTCATAATTCATCAAAACATTGTTCTGAAGGAAAAGGAAATAAAAGCCAAGGCTTCACTAGATATTTCTAAATCTTTGAAAACGTGGACACTCAGACTTCAGAACCTGCCCAAGTAGAGGCCTCCTGCTCCTTCAGTTTACCTGTTGTGCCCCTCAGTCAGTTCTTCTCATGTTGAACAGCATCGGGCTCCAGGCTGTTCTTTTAGAAGCCTGAACACCTTTTATATGATTTGGATACCCTGGGGCTGTATGATGTTGTCTCACATGTTCCTATATCATCATATGTAACAGGGAAGTGAAACCTCCCAGCATATCATCTGCTAGGTGAAATCATTTTGTTGGAATTCTACTTGACTTTCCAAGGCATGATAACAAGGAAGTGGATGTGAGTCACACTGTCCTCAGTCTCTCTGGGAAAGTCAAGTCATTTCATCCATTCACTTTCTTGTGTAGATGCAGATAACGAGAATGTCTGTATTTGAGGAGGGTTGTCTCAAGTATTACATGGAATTACCCCTAAATGTTAACAAATGTTGTTTGTTCACAAATGGTAAACAAATTATTAATTAGTTTCATGACTAGTACACACTCAAAAAGAAAAATCTTTCTTTCGGATGTGTAAGAGAGTCATCCTAGAATTTCTTTTGTTTTAAAGCACTCCGAAACAACAAAGTGGCCCAAGCCAAGTGTCCTATTCCACACTCAGGCTATCTTCAGAGTGTTGTTGCCTGTCTCATTTGTAGAGTTCCTTTGAATGAAGTCTTACAATAATTCGTTGTCTTAGAAAAAGTGTTTATCTTATTCTAAAAGGGTTTGCCTTTCTCTTTAACATGCTGGGTATGTCTGCAAGCACCATGTTTGGGGAGCAACTTTTGAAGAGCACTCACTGTTCAAAATCTGTTTAGTGAGGGTCACACATCAATTCGAGATCATTCCTTTGAGTCTGTGAGTCACTCAGATGTAAAATAGGGGTAAGAAGATTAGGAGGCACTCTGGAGAGAAAATGCATTATGTGGCCTACTTAAATGATTCATTTTTTTGCCTTTGTAATTTATAAGCAGAATGGGAATGCTAAATTTGCATAATCTACCATTTTGTAGTCCATTTAAAGTTAGTGGTATGGTTCTTCCTCTGTGGATTAAATTAGTAATGTTTTGTGTTCATATTTGTTTGTCTTCAGTGCTTCGAAAGGGATGGTTTCTTGTATGTCAACCCTCATATATTGCTTATGTCACAGGTTATGTATAATTGTTGAATTAAACTCTATCCTTTTTCTTAAGTCCGTTCCTTTAAAAAATTATATACATATATATGCATATGTATAACTTTTTATCAGTTAGTCTGTCATATTCACTGATAAACCATTTTAAAAATAATTTTGTTCTATTACCTTATAATTGGGTAGATGAGCTATCAAAGAGGCTCAGTTATAGTGAAAGGGAAACTATTCTATGATTCATTTCAATTTATTAAAACTATAACATTGAAATTAAAAAACAATAATTTGAACATTTAGAAGACAATATTGAGGAATAATAATTTTCGAAAATAGCAGTACATTCGCTAAATACTACTAAGGCTTGTTTTGATTAGAAAACATACTGTGGGTTTTATATTATGAATTTGAAAAATTCAAAACCATGGATGACAGTCTTCTAGAACTGATATTTGACTTAGTATTTTAACTCCAACCTTAGGGGGGAGGGTGTTGCAGTGGGCTCTCTCCTGTTCAAACTTATTGAATGTTTCATTTTTTTTTTAAAGATTTGTTTATTTATTTATACAAGCACTGGGTACAGTCAAAGCGCGGGAGGGTGAGAGAATTCACCAGAAGCCAGAGTGTGGAGCAGAGCAGGCAGAAGGACCGAAGTACACTGCTGAGGGGAGCAGCGGGCAGCCGGAGGGGTCTGTGCGCCATGTGGGACCCTCCTCCGGTGGCCGGGGAGCAGCCGGGGATCGAACCAGTGCCGCAGAGGCCGTGGGCAGCTTCGTAACCCAGCACTCAACCACTGTGCCACCGGGGAGGCCTGAATGTTTCATTTTTTTGAATTACTTTTTTGTTGATGTATCACATTCTGGCCTCCATTAAATTTATATGTGCATTTGCGATTTCTTCTCTGCTCACATTTCTCCTCTATGGCATTCTCAGTTCATGTTCCACAAGGCAGCCTACTCCATTCTTCAGCAGATCTGGTGGGGTTAGTGACAGTGGGCGACCGAAGTGATTCTCTATAATAAAGAGAAGTGAGTGTAGCTCTGGAGTTTCTATGGTGTAAATCCTCCCACCTGAGTCTTTTCCACATGCTGCCATGATGCTGCTGAATGCAGAGTTGGGGAAAGATGTTCATTCATTCTTGGTTGGGAGGAGTTGGCCTGGGCTGGGCAAGACAGCTCTGGAGTTCCTTCTCTTGTCTGTACTTCCAACTTTGAATATGTTCTGTCCTTTTAAATCATAAAGAAGCCCAAAACTGTGTTCACAAGATCTTTTTTTTAGAGATAATTGTTAATGCCCTTAAGTCTCCTCCTTTGCTAGCACCCATTTCTCTTGCTTCCATGCTCGGACAGGCTGCACTCGGGCACTTCTAAAGAGTGCAGAAAGCTCCGGCTCCTGACCCTGGTCTGCCTCGTACTGGAACTGCTGCATGGCTCTGGCATTATTAGACTTTTAGGGTGGCCTGATATTATTTTTCTTAGAATCAATGATATGGCTTGTAATATAGTCCCACACACCATTTAAACCCTTAGCTTTTCTTCACAAGGGCTCTATTCAAGCCCGCTTTTTCATTCTGTATTTTTGACTGAGTTTTTAAGTATCTACTCATTCAGCATTCTTTTGTAAAAACTCCCGTGATAAATTTCAGATAATCATAAGTGCTTGACATTAAAAGAATGGGCTTAAGACTGATGACACTGCCTTATATTGAGGAAATCTGGGAAAAGCTTCTCTTGGGTGATGTAAAGGATCCAGCCCTAGAAACAGCATTCCAGAGAGAGAATAATTAATGCAAAGGACCTGGAGTGTGACCTTGGAGAGCATATTTGGGAGTCTTAAAGAAGGTAGATGTGGCTGGGACTTGGAGGAAACAAGGAAACTAATTAAGAGGCCATGTGGTTGCTGTGAGGAAAGGTGATGGGGCTAGACCACAGTGTTAGATGTTCAACCAGAGGGAAACATGGAGGTTTGCGCTGTCTTAGCGGTTGTGTCTTAGCGGAAGTTCAGAAATTGCCAATGAACTACCTGAGGATGTGAGAGAAAGAAGATTTAAATACCACACAGATGTTTAGCTTGAGCGCACGCAGTGTTGATGAACCAGGGACAGGAAGAGTGAGCACAAGGAGGTTTCAAATAAATGTTAAATGGAGCTAACCAGTAGGCAGTTTGTTTCTGAGTTTCTACTGTTGAGAGTAGAGAATAGACTGAAAGATGAATCTGATACACACACTTGGGCACTCAGTGCCAGCAAATAGAGCCTACTAAGACATTCTCCAATCGAAGTGGATTTGAGAACATGCGCCACGCTCAGTCAAGAGAGGTTAATTGTGGAATTTAACTAGAGAACTGTAATACAAAGACATGGAAATTGTGTTAGTGATTTTGAATTTGATTAGTGTGCTTGTCCTTTTGCAATGCCTGACATTAGCAATCTTGATTTCCTGTGCAAGTCAAATTTTCATTAAAAGTCAAAGATGAATGAATGGCTCTATATAGAAAGCACTGCATAAAATTCAGAGGGGGGTATATATTTGTAATTGCAAAATACTACAGGAATGCAAAAGTTTATGGAGTAAGGAAAAAATGAAATCCCTGAAGGTGCTGCTCTCATCTTCTTCCCTCCCAACAGAGGTGACTGTTAGCCTAAATGTGGAATTTGTCGTCATCATCCAAGTTTTTGAATATATACATATAAACATATATAACTTATTACATTGATAACATATATAGCTACAAATTCATAATTAACATGCATACTAGTAATATACCTGTTTTAAATTTTAAATAAATGATCATGTATATCACCTTTCTTGTGTAGCTCAGCTTTTATATTGCAGCACTGTTTTGAGATTACTCCATCTTGGTGTGTACAGCAGTAGATCATCCGTGTTCACTTATGGGTAACATCATCCGTGTGAACATATAACCACCCGGCTACTCTCTTGCTACTGAGAAATTGAGTTGTTTCTAATGTTTTGTGGCACATTCAATGCTGCATGGGATATTCTTTTATAAGTCTCCTTGTGCACGAGTTCAAGAGTGTCTCTTGATCAATTCCTAGGGGTGAAGTTTCTGGATGGACAAGTGACGTGCATCTCCGACGTTAGCACATGTTGAATAATCCCTCTGTTAGACGATTGTAGCAAGTTGGACTCCCAACAGCCATGGTGGAGATTGACAGTCACTCATGTCCCACTTAACATTTTAGTACTTTCAGACGTTTATATTTTGAGTCTGATTGCTGTAAAGTTTTGCATCAGCAGAGATACCACTTGCATTTCCCTGATGAACAATTGAATGTTTCACCTACTGACCCTGTGTGATTCCATTATGTGTACTTAAGCCAGCTTTTCTGGTGGAACTGTTGTGTTTTTTCAAGGTGAATTATTTTAATACATAGTGAAAATTAATGGTCTTTGTTTCATGTAAATTAGAAATAATTTAGCAGCCCCTAGTTTGTCGTTTAACTTTGTTGTTATTATTGGATGTTAACATTTTCCATTTTAAAGTAGAAAGCTTAATCTATCTTATTTTAATAATTTATGCTTTCTGTGTCTAATTTAATAAATCTTACCTATGGTGTAACCGTGAATTTTTCTTTATTTCAATATGCTTTAAAGCTTTGGTTTTCAAATATAGGTCATTAATAACTGGAATTTAACTTTGTATATGTTGTATGAGAATGCTGTACTTTTATTTCCCACAGGGATAAACTATTGCCCATTTCTATTTACTGAACAGTGATGTCAAATGATATCATATTTGCCATGTATCTACTTTCCATGTAGACCTGGGTACCTGGGCCTTCTAGTATGTCCTGTTTGTCTTATTGCCCCTGAATCCTTACTACATTCGTTGCCATAGTTTTATAAGTATCGACCACTGACTGGGTGTGTCAGGCCAGCCTGTGGTTCTTCAGGAGGATCTTATCTGGTTTTGCAAATTATGTGAATGAAAACTCTAGATTAAAATTTATTTTCTAGTAATTCTTTGAAGACACAGAATTTAAGTTATATTTTTGCTACTGGTAAGAATGCTCAGTCCAGTTATAGGTCTTTGTGGGTAATCTGTTTCTCTCTTGCTGATTTAAAAGTCTTTTGTTTTTGATGGTGGGAACCCTATGTCTAATTCTGCCTGTATTTCAGTATTGACTAAGATTCCTGATTTCGAATAGTCATAGTTTTTGACAGTTTTGGGGAATTATTCCTCAGTAACATCTTTTCCCTTATAGTCATCTTCTAATTTTAGAATATTAATTAGTTGTATGTTGGACTTTGAATTAATTCTCTTTTCTCTTCTTTTCTGTTTGATTCTTTTTCTACACTGTCATATTTAGTAGAGTTCTGTTCTTGTTTTGTGTTTCAGACTTCTTCCAGGAAGAACATTTTAAACATACATGTGGAAAGATAAATACACAATTCTGTGTCTGAAGTTCTTGAGTATGCGATAGTGATGGTTGTTGGGTGCATTGATTCTTTCCATGGATGATATTTTCATTTTGTATTTTGAGGCATTAGATTGTGAGCTCTTTCGCTCCAGGCTGGCTTTCTCTCCATGCAGTCATGGACAGTGTGTCCACACCTTCCTTTAAAGTTTGTCTTTGCCTAACCCTCAGTTTGCTCAGCAGTTTGGAAAATACATTACATGTTTATTTTCCAGATTTGTGGGAAATGAGCTACTTAAAGAGATAAACTTGACATCTTTGTTTAAAAGAGAGCAGAACTGTGATAATATACCTTTAAGAAATGTTTTTCTTTTGCCAGCAGAACCTAGGATAAACTCTCTCAGCTTCCCTCTTGTCCTTTTGTCATGGTGGTCCTTTTGTCTTTCTTCTTGTCCTTTTGTCTTGTCCTTTTGTCTTGGTTCTTTTTTTCACTCTAGTCACCTTGGGAATAAAACTATGGTTAAAAAGATTAGTGATTGCCAGGAATTTGGGGAAAAGAGAGAGATGAATCAGAAGAGCACAGAGGATTTTAAAGCAGGGAAACTATTCAGTATGAAAATTCAGTGGTAAACACATGCCATTATACATGTGTCCAAACCCGCAGAACATAGAGCACCAAGAGTAGATGCTAATGTGAGCCACGAACGTTGGGCCATAGTGACACTCTTCACATGTCAGTGAAGAGTCATCATTTGTACAAATACACTTAGTGCAGGATATTGACAGTGGGGGAGGTTGTGTATTTGTGGGGACCGGGGGCACATGGGCACTCAAACAAATTTTATTAATAAAAACAAAGGATGCATGGGGAGAGATTGTTTCTTTCAAGGTGTTTGGTTACCAGAAGGTGGGTGTTTTAAGCTCATACAAGAGCAAAGAAAATCCCTATGTAGAACAAAGCCATGGAAAGGCTCTGAAGTGGTCTGGAAGGACCACCGTTTATCTGTTCATCTGCTGAAGGATGTCTTGGTTATTTCCACATTTTAGCAGTTATGAACATTGCTGCTGTCAATATCATTAGTGGACTTTTGTGTGGACAGAGAGTTCAGTTCATTTGGGTAAGTCCCAAGGAATGTAATTGTTGGATTGCAGTCAAAGCATATTTAGTTTTGTAAAAACGGTCAGATTTTCTTCCAAAGTGACAGTGTCACGTGGGTTTCCCACCACAAAGAATGAGAGTCCCTGCCGGGGCCCCACAGACTCACTCACATGTGACATTACAGAGACTGGATTTTGACCATTTGTGTAATGGTTGCATTTTGCCTTTTAGCTGATTTTTGTTTTCTGCACTCTGTAGATTTTCTTGACTTTTTTTTTTGATAGGGAAGCTCTGCATTTACAAACACTTTTATCATGTGTAACCTAAAACATCTTGGCATTTTGTGACTGAGGTACTTTAGGAAGATGTATTCTTCCTGACTGAAGCCAGTTTCTTCCTTGTTTATTAGAGTATCTCCTAAGTCATCTTGCATTTCATATCACTTCATACGTACAGGCCAGCGCTGTGTATGATACCATGAGGTCTTCAATGTCCTGGCCTCGCTTACTGCCTCTGTTCTCCTTGTTTGCAGTGGGGCTGTCTCTTTAGGACTACGATGAACATTTTTTCTCATGTTTATCCACATCCATGGAGCAGTTTTCAGTAGATAGTTGTTGATGAGTAACTAGACATCCTAAAGTTAATAAATATATAGTGATCTGTAGATGCTGTTATATGGTATCATTTCTGATCACAACAAATAGTAAATAAAAAAAGACTACAACCTGAAGTGAGATAAAATGTTTATTACATAGATAAAATTTTATGGAGTTAAATTAAGGAAGAGCAGTGATGTCAAAGGGAAATTGAAAGTCACAAGGAAACTATACCAATGTTCCAGTACTGCAGGAGGCCTTGAGGAAGACTTGGCATCTGGTGTACAAGTAAACACTCTGCAAAGAAACAAGCAAACACACTACAAAAAGCATGGGCTCAGAAGTGATTTTACCAAGTCTTGAAACCAAGGTTAGACAAGAGCTTTTGTGTGATGAGCTGAGTTGCTAGATGAAGTGGTTTTTTAGACTCGTTTTGTTAATTGAGTCCTTAAAATGAAGAAGAGGAAACCCTGGTGTTATCTCATAACTTCCCCTGAAGGTCTATACGGGGTGATGTCCTGTTTCCTTCCAGAAACACTGACGGGCTCATGCCTGTTTTTCACTGGAGTTCTGCTAGATCTGGGTAACTAGGAATAACTCTTCACTTTCCACGTGTTCATTTGCCCAGCACTGTTTCACTTTCTTGCATTCTGATAACATACTCATTCGCTTTTAGCATTCACTTTAAAATGTCTACAATTTTATGAAAATGTGAAATTCAAATGAATGTATGTTTTTAATCTATGTCAAAGCTAAATTCGATTGCAGAAAAATATAACCATCTCAGATTGGGTTCCTTCATGCACCCAGTTAGATAGTGTCCTCTCCCCGCTGAATATTTTTAGTGACTAAAAATACAAGAAAATACATGAAAAAAATCAGGAATACAAATGAAACTTTTTAAAATGAATTTCTTCAGATATCAATAAGGCATAATTATTTATGATAACATATATAACAATATTATAAATATATAAATTACATAACAATATCATAATTTTATATATATATATTCATATATATATATATATATATATATATATATATATATATATATGTATGTATTCCCAAAGAAAGGCTCTTTGGTTTCTTGTTGTCTCATTTGGAATAGGTAAGATTTTGTTCAATGGTGGTTAGATTTATTTTCCGGATGAGTATTGTTGAGAGTAAAGATTAATCAGGTAAAAAGATGCAGAAATCTGCTCTAAAATTAATCATCAGAACCTTTTGTGTTTCGGCACTTGCCAGGCACTAGCTGGATTTTAGCTGTCCCTCTGCAGGGATTGTGCTTTTTGAAGGTAATGAAGTATTGGTTCTAGGTGCACTTGTTAAAAGGGCATCCTAGAGTCTCTCTAATGGAGGTCAAGAGCTACTGGAAGTGAAGTGCATCCATCAGGGTCTGTGGGGATCTTCTGCATCTAGTAAGGCACAACTGTTGGATTATTTTCTTACATCTGACCTGGCAACATTATTTAATTTACTTACGCAGTGTCGCCGTATTATCGAATGTTACTATTTCTTTGATGATGGTGCATCTCTGGATCTGTTATTGGTATGTGCAGTCAGGACTGTCCCATTCCAGCTGGGGAACTCTCAGGTCTCAGCTTCATCCTTTATTTATCATGGAATGACAAATTTGTTGGTGTCCCTACAGCTAAATCCCTTTTCCTGGAATGACAGAGGCAATAACATCTGACCCAGAGGGTGTCGTGGGGCTAAGTAAAGTAGAGTGAGCACAGTCTGTAGCCCTGCACCCACACAGGCAGGTTCTTACACATGCTTCCTTCTTCCTAGTCTGTCACTATTCAAACATTGTGTATAATAGATTTTCCCAGTGAATATCCTTGCTGGCAAAGCCATTAAAGATGCCCTGAAGGGACATGAAGCAGAGACTTTCTGGACATCAGTTTGGGTTGTAAAGTGCTGCTGGTGGGGCTTTGTCTGCAGGCATGTCTTTGCAGGGAGGGGTGTGGACGGATGCCGGTTTCCATTAGGACTGGAGTAATGGATTTGACCTCAGTTTTAATGTAATCGTAGTCACATCTATTGACTTAAATTTGCCATCCTGGTTTTTAAAATTTAATTGCAGGAAAGAGTTCACAGGTAGAAGAATAAAACTGGATGGTCAGCAGAATTTCAACTGTCATCAAGTTGCTGCTTTTTCCTGGCACTGAGAAATACTGGACATTAAAATGATGAAAGTATGGGGACCAGAACAGATGGATTGACTGAAATCCACGGCTGAGGGGAGCAGCGGGGAGACAGGAGAGGTCTGCTGCACCCTGTGGATAGCTCCCTGGCCGGGGATTGAACTCTTGATGCAGTGGCTGCAGACAACTTCATAGTGCTGAGACTCATCCTCTTGCACCACCAGGGAGGCCCTACTTTACCTCTTTTGAATAATGTTGCCAGGAATATTTGTGTACCAGATTTTAGGTAGACATATATTTTCATCTCCTTGGGGATTTGTCAAGAAGTAGAGTTACTAGGGCTTGTGACAGCAAGTGGTGATCATGTTTCACTGTTTGAGGAACCGCCAGACTTTTCCAAAAGCCTGTGGATGTTGATATTTACTTTGTTTCTTCTCAGTGACTGAGAGTCCACAGGGCGCTGAAAAGTACACTGTTGGGGTGATGATGTATGAACAACGTGATAGTCATTTCCGTACTTTTTAGTGCTTGGACTCGGGGTGTGGCTACTCCTCAGTTTCTATATTGAAGATCTGTGGACGCTTTCACTATGGAAACCGAAAGTCTTAAAAGTAAAGGGTGATGTGGTAGAAACTGTTCTGGCTGCGCCCCGCAAGCCGCGGCGGCCCTGGTCGCTCCACTGGCCAGTGCGTGTGTTCTGGAGGCGCCAGCTGGTCCTCAGTGTGTGAGCTGCTTGTGGTCCTCACTGCACTCTGTGCTCATCATATGGGTCAAATACACGCTGAAGTGGGCGATGACATCTGTTATTCCTTTTCACTGGACAGACCGCCTGAGCCTTCTGTTAGTTCTCACGCCTCCTGTGTGGGAGCTCCCTGCAGGACCAATGTGATTGGTTTGCCCTGGTTTTGCTCAATAGGAATCCATCCGAGAGTGCGTGGCCGTCAGCACCCAGTCAATACATCATGTCAGAGGAGTGTTGAGAGGGAGGGTACAGACATGACTATGTGGCTTGATTTAGAATGAGGGGTGTTTTTGACCTTTAAAAGGGAATAAAGGGAAAACTATCATTGGTCTGTACTGGCATAGGTAGTAACGTTTGCCATCATTATTAAAAAAAAAAAAAAAGACAAATAAGAATCCCTTGAAGTTTCAGTAATATTGTTTGCATCTATTACCCTGAGAAGTTTGATTTTCTTCACATCCTGCATCTGTTTAATTCAAATTATGCACGTGTCTCTCTGGACTGTAATTCCTTCCAGCTGTTAAGATAGTGGAGCAGAAGAGCTGCATGTTTAAAACAGCTGTTCAGTGTGGAAGGTAGGTTTCCGTTTTGTTCCTGAAATTGGATCACACGTTTACAGAACCCTACCCTTCTTAAAGGCGGTCTCCTCCATGGGTTATTAAGTTGATTCATTTAAATATATTTTAAAGCCTTCCAGTCTTCTTTGTATAGAATATAAGGATGGTATGTCTTGACTCACTTTGCCATTTTGCAAATAGAAGGTGGACCTGAGATTTTTTGGCAGAAATGTAGTCATTTCAACCTAGCCTGAGTAAGCTGGCACATTATTACGAATAAGACAAAAAGGGAAAAAGAAGTTAGGTAGGTTTGAGAATATTGTACATAAAATTTACATAAAGGAAAAGTCTGGAAACCAAACTTTTGGAAAAATTGACCAATGTGCTATTTACAAACTACACACAAAAACACTCAATGCCCCGCAGCAGGTTTAATTGAATTTATCAAAATGCTTCCAAATAAAATAGATTTACTCTGCTACTTTTAAGGCATTTAACTGTGAAAAGTAGAATGAAGCAAATAATTTAGGAATATTGCTTCCAACTTCGGTCAGAAACATAATTTTCTTCTTGGCAGAGACAGCACAGACTTCATCAGGTAATTAGCTTCCCTTACCACCTCTCAGCAAAGAGCAGACTCCTCCGAGCTGGTGCTGTCTGCTGACGCAGCCGCCAGCGTCTCCGGGTGGGGGCACGGTGCAGTCTGGGGGAACCAAGTGATGGGAAAATGTATAATCTTCAATGGGGATTTAAAAAATATGTAACTTAGGAACACAGACGAGTCCGTGCAAACAATGGGTCTCCCCAGCCGTGTCGTGGCCGTCACAGGCCCTCGCGGACACGGGCCCAGTGTCAGCAGCGCAAGTGCACAGCAGTTCTAGGTGGTACTTTAGAGTATGATGGTGGAGGGGAAGTCTCGGGAAGGGCAGGGCCTTGGGGAGTTGGAGAATGCCAGCCTCCCCCAAAGCCAGTAACATTTTCCAATGTTTGGAATTCAGTGCCTGGAAACCAGGATTCAGTATTTCATCATCTCTCCAGTGGAAGGATGACCATCACTGGTGTTCTTGAATGTCGTTTGTGAGGGCGTTTAATTAGTCAGAATGTTCTGAATACTACACTCTAAAGACACCTTTCCTCTTTAGTTAAACTTGAGGGATTATTTTTGCCTCTGAGTATATTACAGGCGCTAAAGAGCTCCTCTCCGATAGGAAGCGTTGAGAAAGTCTTTTGTGAATAATAGTGTTTCAAGATAATCTCACGCCAACTGTTTTTGTCTTTTGAAAATTGGACAGTTTCCACTGCTTTTACTTAATTCACCATTTCACAGTGACACTCGATTGCTTCCGATCAGTTCTGCATGCTTGTGTCATCTGTCTGAATGCATTTAAACAAAATACTGAAATTACTCTCGTGTTAAAATTTAGGTGTCTGTAGTGCTCTCTGGACTGGACGCTTTTGCCGTGGCACCAGCAATGGCAGCGCGAGTAAAACTGTCCTCCTGCAGCACCGGCTGGCGAGGTTTTCTTCACTTTGAATGTTCAGCTGCTTCCTCAATTTCGGAAGCATTAGGAAGGGCAGAAAGTAGGATGCTGCTTATTATTTCCAAACAGAGGTGCTGATGAGCATTTTTCATCTATTTTCAAAATAAGTGAATATTTTCAACTATTTCTTAGAATCGGATAACCTTGATCTTCTTAAATACGATAATACCATTTGTATTGGTCTACAATATCAAGAGTCGGGAAGCTGTCATCGTATACAACACCTACCTGAGTGAAAGGAAATCCATTGCTTGGAAGATACAAATCATTGACGAACAGTTTCAGTCAATGTTGACTCCATTTATGATATGCAATCTTTACCCTTTTTATTCCGATTATTTCACTCTGACTTAGCTCATAAAACAGCATCATTTTTAAGACTTCAGAGGTGCACTGGGGGAACTTGATGATAACCAGAATACTTCTGTCCTAGAAGCGGTTCAGACCTGTTGGCCTTTATTATAGAAATTAGCTTAATGTGAGAACAATATTTGGGGCCAAGGGTCCGGCCCGTTGAGTTTGAAGTTTATATTGTGGAACAACAAGCCCCACTCACTTCCTAAAACCATCAGGCTCACAACCCTCAGCCTGGGGTCCAGTGGAGCCTCTTCCCATTAGGCCTGTATCTCTAATCGGGGGTCCCCGAGCCTGGCGATGCAGGGGAGCCTCCTATCTCTGCCTCCACCAACCCCAGCCTGGAGGTCTGCCTGCCCCAGCCTATCCTGCACTAGATGAAGCTACTGCAGCGGCTGATGTGTAAGAGTCGGGCTCTAGGGGAAAAGCAGGGAAAGGTGATATGAATGGAAATATTAAAATTTGAGCTTCATTCCTAAGTTGAACAAAACCCAGGAGAAAACCAATAACACAATGTCAGGAAGCCCCAGGATAGTGGCTCAGGACTTGGAGTGAAATAGAAGATGTATGGGTTGAAATCAGAAGGTGAAAATAGAGCGAAGTTTGCTGCTAGCTGACCTTTCTTACCTTTTCTTGTTTCATTTTGTCTGGCATGGCTGGCTGTCTAATTAGTGGCTGTCTGAGGCAGCTTATTAACTTTGGTTTGTTTTCTTCCTCTCTGTATTTCGCAAATCTTTCAAGAACCTCATCTGTCTCTTTCCCTGTCCCCCCAAAGCAAGATAGGCCCAACGTGTAGACTGCTCATAACTCATGCCCGCAGCTCCATAAATCACTTGCTCTGGCAAGCTGCGTGCACACCAGGAAGCTGATGGGGCTTCTTCATCTCTCCCGAGTTCCAGATAGCAAGGGAGGAAAAAATGACAAGCAGATAGAAATACAAAGG
Organism: Talpa occidentalis; assembly: GCF_014898055.3. NCBI lineage: Eukaryota > Metazoa > Chordata > Mammalia > Eulipotyphla > Talpidae > Talpa > Talpa occidentalis. The sequence goes on along the minus strand of NW_023602073.1, from coordinate 150,305,132 downwards.
TTTTCCAGGGTTTTTTTTTTTTTTGATGCAATTTTTATAGCCATGAAATGATATTTATTTTGACATTAACTATTAGACCCAACCATTTTGCCTGTATCTTCCCCACATTTGCATATTTAAGAAAGCTGTGCTTTGAAGTAAACTTTCTAGATATTCTTTTTATGTTATCCTGGTATCAAATTTATTCCATAAAAGGATCAAAATACATTGATAGATCACCAACAATCAATTCATTCAACTGTTTTAAAAAATCACCATCCTTATCCTTTAAAGATTGCTTTAAACGTTCTAATCCAAAACAAATTAACTCCTTTTCAGTTCCATAATATTGACAAATTTGGGGGTACTGTTTGTGCAAAGGTAATCAAATACAGAAATCTGCATTTCCTGCGAAGGATCAGCCTCCCAGGAGTCTGGGTTTCCCTCTGTGTCACTCACTCGTGTGAAGCTAAGGCCCATCGATGGCTCCGTGGGCTTCAGGATAAGCCTTAAATAGAAGAATGAGGATGGCCCATATTCAGGGTCATCCTAGAAATGACCTGTTTATGGGGGAAGCCTGTCCACGTGGCGTTGTGGCATTGAACATGCGTGGAAGTCACGTGGCACTGGACAGCGTGGCGTCTGTTTTTGTCCCGAGCCACCCCCCTCTCAGATCAGCCTGCTCCTCCGCATGCCCAGCCCCCACCCCCTCCCTTAGCTCAAGACTAACACACTTGGTCTGTCCCATTGACGCTAGAATTTATCACCATGTCATTCCTCCACACCTACGTAATCTGATCTGTTCTTGTTCTCTTACAAACTGATCTGATGTTCATTTGTTTGCTCGACCAGCCCGAGAAAAACCCTGAGGGGTGACGGGGGGGGGTCTCCCCCGACCCCTCCACCTGTCTGATGCATTTGTCACTCCCTTGTAAACTTTCTGTTCTCAAGTTGTTCCTCATTGGACATAAATCAAACACAGGCAATAAAATCACAGTTGAAATTTGGCCTCGGGGAGGCGTCCTCGATCATGTGGGAGCTCCTGGTGTTAACACCTGTGCTTCGCATGAGACGTTTGTCGTGGGCGCAAAGGCCCTGGTGATTGTCTTCATTTAAGATGGTCAAGACCAAACTTAAGTTGGAGTTGAGAGGTCAAGTGGGGTGATGAGGATCAATGGGAAGGAGGGCAGTGCCACTCAGTGGTTTCTACCTGCCGTGGCCCGTGGCTGTATGGTATCGCCCGCCACAGAGCGCACACGTGCTGTTCTCCGGGAGCTCATGGCCCCAGTGAGTGCGCTCGGGGCTGTTGGGGACGTGTCCTTTTTTGCATTGCACGGCAGCCCGGGATCTGCTCTGGAGGGAGCCTTGCTCCACAGACCTCCCTGCAGCCTGACGGGCACTACTGCAGCCACATGTGGCCTCTCAGCATGCGGCTTATTCAAATATCCCAACATCGATTTTTAATACCGTGCATCATCTGCAGCCAGGGCTCGTCTGCTTTTGTCAACATTAAGATCTCATCTTGTGAGCAGCTTCCTTGCTCTGATGTTGCCTTCCAAATAGGTTGACAGGCATCTCAGCTGTGAGCAAAAAAATAAAATAGTCTTCTGCACAAGAAATATCTTTCCCAATAGTTAATGTTCAGTTGAATTTAAAACACAGGGTGGACCACGGTCTAAAGGAAAGTCAGGGACACCAGACTCAAACTATCAACATAGCAATGACTGTGTGTGTGTGGGGTGTGTGTGTGTGTGTGTGTATGTTTTAATTGATGTAATGTTGCATTATAACGTGGGTTTCAGGTATTCATCATTTAAAACAAACTTTTGTGTGATTTTAAAGCAATTGAAGGTAGTGGGATGGGATGGGGGATGTGAGCTTGAGGAGATTGAGGTAAAAGATGGTGCCATTGATTACAGCTGGCTCTGTGCTAATAATTGAAATTAATGAAGGTCATAAGGAATGTCTTAAATGCGATCATATTTAAAGTTAAAAATTCTGATCCTTGATTGGACATATTTTAATTGTATACTTTTATTATCAGACTTCTATGGTTTTTCTGGCAGGTAGTATTTAAATGATAATATATTTAAAATGGATTATTAAATAATAATGCTGTGTTTTAGCTTCTATAATTTATCACACACGTTGCTCAGTTGACAACTGTCATCTCAAACAGCATTACAGTTCTCCTTGGGGTGGGAAAAAAAAAGTCTAACATCTGTTACATGATGTTAAACTTAATTAAAAATCCCTGTTTCTTATACAGTCCTATGCGAGCAGTTTGCCTTTTGTATGGAAAGTACATTTGTTAATGATTAGACAACAGGCATCGTGTAGACGAGCCCCCCACCACCGCCAGGTTTACTATTTTGTCAAGATTTCTTGTTTTCCTGATTACCTTAGATGCCTCCGTTAAAGTAAGATTCCCACCTGCTTGGAAGCACATTTTCAAGTGCCTGGGAGATCGTTTTAAATTATTATTTAACTTTTACCTTTTAAAACATGGCCGGAAATTGGGGGAATTATCTCAAATCTCCTCAAGCCCACACCCCCATCCCATCCCACTACCTTCAACTACTTTAAAATCACACAAAAAAGATTGTTTCAAATGATGAATACCTGAAACCCAGGTTATAACGAAACATTACATTAATTACAACAAATGTCCTACATCTTCCTCCTAAACTAGAGGGCTGTGATTTAAAATGACGTGGGCTTTAGTGAGACATCGCCTCACCTGTGGGAATGGCCCACACCGAGAAGACCAGAAACCACGACCATTGGGGGAAGGTGGAGGAAAGGACCCCTGCAGTCCACTTTGGTGGGAGAGGAACTGGGGCAGCCGCTGGAAAATGGCGCGGAGAGCCCCCCCCAAAAGGTACAAGTCGGAACAGCGCATGGTCAGCACGCTTGGAGGTGCACCCCGAGTCCATGCAGACCTAAGGGGGAGCCGAGCGCCAGGTCTTGGGGGCTCCAGCCCGGAGCAGCGCCTCGGGGCGCTGACCACGACCGGACAAAGAAGCTGAGGATCCTCTGCCCGGTGCAAGACCACTCGGCCGCTGAAAGGGATGAAATAGCAGCTTTGGGGGTGACATGAATGCATCTCAGGGTGATGGTGCGAGCGGGAGAGGCAGGGAAGGCCGAGGGCCAGCCCTGCGCCCCCAGCGTGGAGGCCGAGCGGCCACGAGGACCCGGGCGAGCCCCAGCAGAGCTCCCTGGCGCTGGGCTCACGGGGTGCCCTGGGGAGGTCACCAGACGGCTCCTGGCGTGGGGGCGCTGTGGGAGCCGAGCACATGAGGAGGGGGTGCACATGAGGAGGGGGTGCCCTACCCCCAAATTATAGTTTGGGAATGGCAAATCAATATAATTTGCCTTAAAAGAAACTGGAACAAGATCATGTGTGACTTGAGGCTGATCATTACTAAGGAAGACCCCCGAGGACTATAAAAATGGGCTCGTTTCTCATTTCATTTCCTGAGGCTCGGCGCGTGGCCCCCATCCACGGGCATCCGCGTGGTTCTCCCCAGCCCGGCTCAGTGCCCCGGTGACCCTGCAGAAGCGTGACCCCCCCCCCCGGCCCTCTGCCCTTCCCGCGCCCTCCTCAGGAGCCTTCCATGCTGCTGGCTGGGCACCGGATCCCGAAGCTGCTCGCCCCAGTTGTGCCAGGAGGCAGTGCCAGGCGCCACGGTCACGAAGGAACGGCCTCCTGGCTTGGAACTGGCAGAGCGTGTTTTGAAAGGAAATCACAGAGGTGGCGTGATTCACAGAGCACCCTGTCCGTGACAGGCGGGGAAAAATAATCTTCCGTTTCAATCACCTGTGCTCCCCTCCCTTCATCGCTCTGCACGCGGGCCGTGGAGGAGGCCTCTGACGGCGCAGAAGGAAAACAAAAGGGGCCTTTAAGCAGGGGCAGCGCGGCCCTGCTACCCTCCGAGCCAGAGCAGGGGGGGCTCCCGCTCTCCCCCCATCCTGGGGAGGAAGAGGCAGCTTCGTGGAGGGAAGGGGCCTGGGGCTTCCATCTGAATGTTAGTCGCAGAGTTTTTTTTGACATATGTTTCCGTCTATTTCTGAATTCGGCCTGGAAAACTGTCCAACTGGAGCAGACACTGGTCAGGGCCTTTGGACCCCTTCCAGCTGACGGGGATGGGAGCTGGGGCAGGGGAGGGTTGGGGGGGCTTCCTGGCCAGGGTCTGTCTCCACCCCATTGATCTCCAGTTGGAAAAAAAAGAAAGCAAAGACTTTATTCTTTGCAGGTCCTCTCTGCAGGCGCTGAAGACCCAGCAGGGAGGTTTCCTTCCACAGCAAGCTGCATTCAAGGCGCTCTAAAAGGACAGTGTGAGCCAGTCCTCTGAAAGCAGAATGCCCGGATCGTGCAGCTAATCTGCTATTGTGCTTGCACTGGTAATGTTATTTTGCTAGCCACGCTGAGTCGATGAAAGCGGCTGTATTGAGACCTTTTTTCAGTGGTGAAAATAAAATCAGCTTGTCTTCTCTTTCCTCTGAAGCAGCATGGCCGCCCGGATCCTGTACAGAGGAGACACCACGCTGGGTCCTCTGCTCCCATGGGAGGTGTACTTGGAAGGGAGGTTGATTCCGCTTGCTGTGGCATTGATTTTAAACCCCTCTTTGAATTATCCGCTCTAAGAGTTGTCTCCTGCCAGTGTGTTGAGAATCCCAGTTCACGTGTTAATTTCGTCCTACCCGGGGAATTAAAGAAGAGCCAACATTTTGGAAGAAGAAAATCCCACATTTATGAGTAGGGATGAAAGGGTCAGCGATGTACTTGATGAGAGAGCAGGTGGTCAGTGCCGTTAAAAGAAGCGTGTGCAGCGCCCCCGCCACCTGCTCACATCGTGACACTTGGAGCGGCACGTTGGCATTTTCACAGGGCTCAGCCATCCTGGAGAGCAGGCTCCACGGCGTGGGCGAGGGCCGGGTTGTGCCGCCGGAGAGGGAAGGAGAATGGACGGCTTCACGCGGGGAAGCTGAGGCCTGAGCGTCAGAGACCTCCAGACTGTTTAGATCACGTGCAAAGATAGGTCGTCATTTATGGGAGTTTTTACAAAAAATTAAACTTCTGCTCTGAAGTGTGTTGACCAACCTGCCCAAGACCTTGTAGTGAACCCTTCATTCATGATCATGTCCGCCAGGCCTGGCTTCTCCTCGGTCCGTCGGGGGGACATTGGCCAACCGTGGATAAAAAGAATGGTTTAAAGGCCTTTACTGGCCAAACCATATAAACACAGCCTATTCTGCTTTGAGGACATGCCCCACCCTGGCCTTCAGAAAAACTTGTCACTCAGTAATTTATCTCCATATCAGACGGGGTTGGGGGGGGCATTTTGCAGTTTGGCTCTTTGAAATACTCCGTATTTTTAAGATGCTGCAGGGGCAAGCTTTGACGGGTGTTCTGTCAACAGCTTTGTTTTGGGCTAAGAATTTACTTACACTTTGTTTTCACAAAGGACATATTTTCAGGAGAGTATAGTATGCTTTTCTGATTATAGTTCCAACTTTGCCTCCTTAGATTTCTACCCAGTTCAGTGCCTAGTGTTAGTTTTTTTTCTAATGGAATACATTTTCATAAGACCAATTCTGTAACTAATTAATGGGGAGCCCATCAGCAGGATGATAAAACTAGTTCAAAAAAGAATGTGAAAATAAGTTTGTTTTTTTTTTTTTAGCCAGAGGTCAAAAAACGATGCTAAAATAATGTTTGCAAGCTCGATACCATACTAGCTAATACTTTAAAGAAAGATAAAGCTGTCACCTTGGAGTTAACTTTTCAACCTGAAAAAAAAAAAAATGTAAATGGTCTCACTTGATTTTTTTAAAATGGAAACCCCAGTTTTAAAGGGCGAGAAATGTTGGGCCCTGATAGAGAACATGGTCAGTATAGCAATATAGCAGCTCCCTGGACGGACAGGGGACACTGAGTGGGTTTATGCCTTTACTGTGACATTAACTCAATATCTTTTATCGTTAATTCAAAACTTTAATAATTTTTCTTAATAGAAATGCCATTTTCTTTTGGAATTAAAATGATCCCTGCAGCAATACAGCTAAAATTACAGAAACAGTTTATAATGTATTTCATAGTCACTAACTGTGTCGCTTATTTATTCTTCAGTCATATTTTAATTATCATGCTTAGCAGGTGATAAGAACCGAAGCCTGATTCTGAGTTACATCCCAATCTTATGACAATTACATGGCAGATAGTTCTGACTGACTTCCATGAGCATTGAAGTTGACACTTTAAATCAAACGTTGAATTCAGGGCATGTTGGTTGTTCGAGTTTAATGGGTACTGATCGCCAGTTGAAACATCTCCTGTAATGAACTTGACATTTGAAATAATAGCTGTCAGTATTCGATGTACATTATTATGTTTGCTTCCGCAATGTGGGAGGCCATTTTATGAATTGGTGCTCTTTGTACTGTTTTGTAAAAGGCTTTAACAACTCGGTATACTTTGGGAATAATAGAAAGCTTCAAGGTGTCTTAGGACAATGTTCCGTGTGCACATTAAGTTAGGAGATTTTGAAATTCAGATGAACACTTTGCTTATTTAGCTGATGCTCAGCCACACCCTAGCACCTCTACTTTGGTCAAATCCATATCCAGCACCTTTGTTTTTAGACAAAGGGGTTTTAAATGTAGTTTGAGGCCCAGGTACTTTGGGAGTCGGTGAGGGAGGGTCTAGGGCTTATAAGTGGGTTCGTTTCCAATTATGCTCTAGTAACTATCAGCACAAAAGCTTGAATGTTCTGGGCCTCCCTTGTGGCACAGTGGGTCGAGCGCAGCGCTATGAAGCTGTCTGCAGCCTCTATGACATCAATTAGATTCCCGGCAGCCAGGGAGATACCCACATGGCACAGCAGACCTTTCCTGTCTTGCCCCCTGCTCCCCTCAGCAGTGTTTTCAGTCCATCTGCCTGTTCTGTTCCCCGCTCTGTCTCTGGTGAATCCTCTCACCCTCCTGTGTCTCTGGCCTCTACCCCAGTTCTTGTATAAATAAAATAAATCTTTTTTTTTTAAAAAAAAGCTTGGATATTCTGAAAAATCCATAACTTTTGATCAACATTATTATGATTTCCAAATTCAGAAGAGAATCAGAATTATGAAGCTTTAAAGCACAGATTTCTGGATCCATCCCAGACAAGAAATACAAATACTGGGGTGGGGGTCTTGAGAATGGGGGTGCTGTCTCTGTTTTTAAAAGCTTCCTGCTGGGACTTGGCTGCCTTAGACCTCTCTGTTGGCAACTGTCACCACCGGCAGGACTGAAGAGAAACAGAAAGGGGTGGTGAAGACACCGACTTCGGCTCCTTATTTCCTCTCCAGAACGAGAGGCTCCAGTGCTTGGATTGACGCTGGATTGTGAACTTGAGTTTTCTCACATTCAACAAGAGAGTCCAGGACCATATGGTGCAGTCACGGTGCTTACAAATGCAAAACTAGTCCAATAATTAAGAAATTGTGTCTCAGAGAATATTGGCTACATAGATACCTTGAAATGAGAAGTATTCCAAGGCCAAAGGCAGCTGGCAACTTCTGTGGAGACACTATCCCTTAGCTGCCGGCAGGTGACCGCCTCACCGCAGGTAGAGGGTTTCTGATAGGAAGGTATGCTTTTTTGGGGAGAAAAGTTCACAAAGACTCTTCCACTAGAAAACTCAAGAAAACTGCGATTGCAGGCCGCTGAGTGTCTCTGAGCCAGGATCTGGAGCCAGAATGCCTGGGTTTGGGCTCAGCTCTCTCTCTGACATTGACAGACATTTCACCTCTGCCTCAGGGTCCTTCTCTAAGTTTGGGGTGATAACGGCCAGAGGGTGTAGAGTTGCACAGATGGTTGAATACGGTAATGCCTGTGAAAAGTGGGCACGTAGGAAGTGCGCCTCAGATGCTGGCTATTATTAATTAATCGGTTGAACTGATGAGATTCCTACCTAGGGAACAATGGTGTTTTCCTTGTAAATTGATTTTGAGTCACCTCTCGAATCTGCGACCTACTAGGTAAAACTGCTTTGCTCGCTCGTTGTTCCCATGCTCTGTCCGTCCGTCCATCTCTGTAGTCACCCCTGCACGCGCCGCTGCGGGGGCTCCCTCGGGCACCACAATAAACTACGACACACTTTCGTCACAGTTCCGCAGGCTGGAGGTGCAGCCCCCAGGTGCTGGCAGGTGAGGTCTGCCCTGGGCCTCTTTCTGTGGCTTGCAGGTGGCCACCTTCTTTCTGGTCCCTCACGCAGCCTTGCCTCTTGCTCATGCACTCAGGTGCCTCATTCTCCCAGACGGACACCAGACAGGCTGGACCAGGGCCGGCCTCCAGACTGCCATCCACCCTGGTCCCTCTGCAAGGCCTTTCTCCAAAAGCTGTCACATCCTGCGCTCCTGGGGTCAGGGCTGTGACGTGCGGATCTGGGGCTGCAATTCAACCCTTAACACCCAGCTCCTTCCTTCCCCACACTGCACCCCAGGGACTGGAGGGTGAGTTCCCTCAGGAGAAACGCTGCTCCTCTACCCCCTCATTTTTCTCCTCTTGTTTTTAATCACCAACATCCTCATGGGGACTCTGCCATGAGTATTTGTATTTGCTTCATGCATACGGAGTCGGGGGCGCGCAGGACTTTGGAAACCCCCCGCCCCCCAATCAGGCAACTCTGATGCCCAGTCTCTGCAGACAGGCTCTGGCCTGGTAAAGGCATATTTCTGAAGAACCTTTTATCTTTTGTGAGAATCACCATTTCAGCAATAGGTATAAGTGGAAGTTTACTACAGCTAAATAACGATAATGAATGTCTACTTTGGAAGAGGAACAGCCGGCAGAACAAGCAGCCTCCTCTTCTGCTTCTCACCTGAAGTCTCCATAAGCTTCCAGAGACACATGTAGGGCCCCACCCTTGTGCTTGGACACAGTGGACACGCCTGCGTTAGTATCCTTTACGGCGCATTTGCTCACAGTCACAGACAGGCAGAACGTCTGCGTGAAGGATGCAGGCCTAGGCCTGGCTTCATTTCTGCTTTCATTATCTGGAGCCCTAGGAGGAGAAGCAAGCACTGGACTCAGCTTTGAAAGTTATTCCATCACTTTCTGTGGGATGCATGTTTACCTTTGAAAAAATATCTAAAGTGTTGGTTTCAAATCTTTGCCAAATTCAAAACATGACTATTTTACATCCACCTGAAGTTATTTGGCAAATTTTCAGATATAATCTCCTTGGGAGGAGGCACTGGGCTCTTTGCTAATGAGAAAACGAAAGGCAGATTAATTCTAAGAGTCTCAAGGAACAGTCTGGAAATGAACTTCTTCAAATATTCCAGGGACACTTCCTCTTCCTCCAAAAGAAGCCTCAGAGATTTCCCAGAGCCATGTCAGGATCAGACCTTGCTCTCGGCCCATCAAGCCACTCTCACCCCACCGGGGATCCCTGCTGCTGTGACCGGCCTGTCTGCGGGGCCACAGCACAGCCTGCTTCTTCCTCCACGGGAATCTGAATCCAGTAGGACAACTGAACACCAGGGAAAAACCCGCCTGTTGAATCTGAAAGATTTTTTGACATTCATTACCCCTAATAACAGGAAATATACATGGGCATGCTGTTTCAAGCATTACAATACTTATCATCTGAGAATAAATGTGGAAAAATTAGGTCAATGTTGCAAAACTTTAATCAAATGAGGAACACAACTCAGTAAATCAGATGCGAGGTAGGAAGCTATACTAGAACTCTATATGTGTTCTGTCTTTGCATTACAGAGCACTGTGGGGCCTTTGTTTTTAAAGTACTTACTTTATATAATAAGTACCAAATATAAGGTTTATAGTCAATTGATTCATATGGTTCTTGGTTTAATACGTTTTCTTCCATTTTGAGAAAAATCTCACCTGTCGACTGCTAAGCTAACCCTTCTGCCCCACCCCCATGCCATTGACAAGATGCCAACACGGGGCCTGCTTGACAGAGCTGCGCCAGGACCACGGCTGTCATCTATGCATTTCCTGTGCTACAGATTTCCTCTTCGGTGGAACTTTCAATGCCCCATAGGCAAGAACCATGTTATATTCACTTCTGTTTTGCTTCTGCATCTCCATCTTCTTCGTAATACCCAAAGTAGGTATTTACCCTCTCAAGACATAACAGTCAGGGCCCTTTAAACTGTAAGAAGCAGAAACCACCTCTAACTGGCTGAAGCAAGAAAAGGGAATTTATTGGATCAAATGTTTGTGAATCGCTGGTGTGAACCACGGCCTCAGACGTGACTTCACCCACGTGCTCAAACCAGATTCAGACATTTTAAAACTGTCCCTTGATCTTTCTGAGTTTATTTCTTTTTCTTAACTCCTGAACAATTGCTCATTGACAAGAATTCACTGAATTATTCAACAATCATTAAGCGATTCTTCCTGAGTTTACTCCATTAAGCAGGCTGCAGCTGCGTGGTGGCAGAAAGGCCGCCATCAGCTGTGGGCCGACGTTCCCCCTGCTGAGAAGGGCCAAAGGTAGGAGACTGCTTCCTTCTTCATAGCCCTCGCAGAGCTTCAGGGATCACCCTGATTGGCTGCCTCAGGCTGCACACCGATTCTTAAAGCCACCACATTCCCCATGGGGGTGTGACATGTGGATTGGCCAACCCTGGTCAAAATCTGCACATGGTGAGAGAGAGAGAGAGAGCGGGAGACAGTGTGTGTGTGTGTTTGTGTGTGTGTTTCAGGCTGCTGTGGCCAGATGTGGTCCTTGTTGCAACAGAAACAGCACAGTGCCTGAATCATAGAACTTACAGTCTAGGGCATCCCTGGTGGTGCAAGGGGTTAAGATGCAACCTATAAAGCTATCCACAGCCTCTGCAGCATGAGTTCGATCCCTGGCCAAGGAGCTACGCACATGGTGCAGCTGAAGTCTCCAGACTCTCCCACTGCTCCCCTCAGCAGTGTATATCAGCCCATCTGCCTGTTCTGTTTTCCACTCTGTCTCTGGTGAATCCTCTCACCCCCCCACACACACCCCTGGCCTGTACCCCAGTTCTTGCATGCATAAATAAATAAATCTTTTTAAAAAAAACCTTACAGTCTAGTGAGAAAGATGGACCTTAAGCCAGATAATGCTGACAAAATATTAGTGACTCAAACCTTAAGTGATAACTTTCTAATAGGTACATTTAGCTCCATATGTCAGATGTGAGCCCTGACCTTCACATTTGAATTATGTATTTAAAGCAGGTGTACCTTGAAAACTGAACTGCTCACCCTCACAACCCGAGGTGATGGTGCACATCTGCTATACGAATCTCCATCTGTACCCCGATGAGGAAGAAAGGGGACTCTGGAGGAACTTCGATGCTTGTATCAGAGAGTAATACATACTGTACAACAGACAGACAGCTCAGAATATAACAATTGTCACGTCTTTCAAGATTTCTGTACAGTAGGAATTTTGGAGGTGTTGCTGAGTCACCTTGGTTTGAGTATCTTGTGCAATGACAGATGTCACTGAGCTGGGGTCACCTGAAGGTGGACTGGGATGGGCAGAGTCACTTCGGTGTGGTTTGATCACATGGCTCACAAGGTGGTGCTGACCACGGGCCTAGGGTCTTGGTTGATCTTCGTTCGGAACTGTCCACAAGACTGAGTGTCTCCGTGCCATGAAACCTGGCTTCCTACCAGGTCAAAAGGGAAGTCGTATTGCTGTTTGTGATCTAGTCTCAGAAGCTATGTACCTGGTTACTGCCGCCGTATTGTAGTGATCACACGAGACCAGCCATAATTTGGTATGAGAGGGATTCTGCAAGGGTGTGCTGACCAGGAGCTGGTCCCTGAGGGCCTCTGGAAGGTTGGCTTTCACAGCATGCCCCCTAGCTGCCTCCTGGCAGGACACCTCTTTTCTCAATAATGATATCACAAAGGTATAAGGATGAGATGATGGATCATTTAAAAGTCAGATTCCTCTTTGTTAATTTTCCATTAAAAATAGTCATCTAATTTATATATAAAAACACCCACAATGCACCACTCTGTGTCTGCATCTATACGTGCATATGGTGTAAAGGTCTGGGCCAGGCTCTGGGAGGGTCACAAAAAATAAATAAATAAATAAAAATAGGCATCACATCAAATACATAAAGCAACTGCTATCATTCATTCATCATAGGACCACATAGAGTACATCATATTTATCCAGGAAAATGAGGTGCAAATGCTTTTTATTAAACTTTAAACATATGAAGCACTTTATAGTGCTGTATCACAACGATAGTAACAGGATACTTTTTTGCTCCCTTTAGTGCTTAGCCTTACTTCTTGGGTATAGAATTTGAAATGCATTGGAGAGTTCTGTTATTTTTGCAAAGGCAAAATGTGTTCATCTTTTCAAAAGCAAAATGAATATATTTCACTGGGATTTCATGAGATAAGGTTTTGGGACATATCCCAAATGCCATCATTTCTACAAGGAAGCCTTTTATCTATAATGGCAATATGATGGCTTATTTTGAGTGCCCAATTGTTCCCTCTGTAGAGAATAAAGAAAAAAAAAAAGACTATTGCTATATAGACTGTCTTGCAGGAGTGTCAGGGAATCTATTACAATTCCAAGGAGTATTCAGTTAACCTTGAGAACCTTTGAGTTGGTGGTTATTCCATGATAAGGATAATTTCGAGGAATACATCTTCCTATATCACAGGGTAAGCTCATAAGAAGTACATATACCTTTTGGGCCAGGACCTTCCTGTAAGGGGAAGAGAATGTCTATCTTAGTGTGAAGTGAACTCCTCAGAACAGCAGAGGGCCCTTTTGAATTGCACCTACTCATTTGCACTCCCTGACGCACAGTCCCCCCAAAATAAGTAAAAAAGTCATGAATAAGTAGATACACAAAATTATTAGTATTCCTACAATTACATAAGAATCTTTAATAATATGGAAGAATAAGACACGTAAGCATGATTTCAAGGTACTACAATGAAGGATTTATTGGAGACTTTTGAAAAGGTACAGTGATTTTGCTATCAATATAGAAATAAAATTTGAGAAGGCTTTTGAGTAAATTTGTTTCATATGTCTTTGTACATATATTAGTATCAAAATTATCATCTCATAATGTCTGAAAGATAAATATGGCCAAGTGACCAATATGCTTTACCCTGCGTTACAAGTATATTAAACTTTTCTAACCATGTATTTTTAGCAGCATTTTTTAAATAGTGATTTTCTATGTAGTAATAATAAAGTTAATTATTACCTATATTTCAGGCGGAAAAAACCTAACATTTATAATGTCCCTGGGGCCATAGAACTATCTTATGTGAACAAAATGTGTATCCCCAAAATATTGCTAGATAAAAATCCCATTATTTACTCTCACTACAATGTCATGCTGAGTGCCTCTAGCTAATTCAAGACTTTTGCAAAGCTTGTCTAGATTCTGCATTATGACATTTCCAGTTATGTGGGAGTTGATAGTATCGGGAGGGAGCATGGAAGGTCATGTGTGTCAAGCTCATCTTTCTTTCTTTCTTTGTTTTTAAAGATTTATTTTTATTTATGGATAGAAGAACTGGGGTGTAGGCCAGAGATCTGGGGGTGAGGGTGAGAGGATTCACCAGAGACAGAGTGGAGAGCAGAACAGGTAAAGGTACTGAAATACACTGCTGAGGGGAGCAGCGGGGAGACAGGAGAGGTCTGCTGCGCCATGTGGGTCAGCTCCTTGGCCGGAATCGACTTCAGACTATAGCAGTGATAGCATGATAGCACTGAGACTTAACCCTTAGGCCACCAGAGAGGACCTAAGTTCATCTTTATTGTCTTGTTGATGCATTCACATTTATGGATTCAGTATGGAACCTACAATGTCTTTGTTGTCTTCTGAGAATCTCATAGCCCAGTGGTTGTCTAATTCACCCTAAATGCTGGCACATGGCCCTTCTGGAACAGTCCCCATAGTGTACCAGATTGCATGGAAGAAGGACTCATGGGAAATACACAATCAGAGCTTGAGCCACCACTGCTGGTGGAGACTTTACCTTTCCAGTGCTCAGGAATCTGGGTCAGTGCAGATTCAGAGCAGGCTCAGCGGAGGGTCAGACTTGATCCTGATATCTGAAGCCAAACATCATGTTGGTATGCTCAGCTCTCCTATAAGGTGTGTTCTGAAGTGCCAATAGCTTTATAAAGGTAATAGAACTAGATAGAACATATTCCTCAGATTTCTTTTATATTGACAATGATAGACTGAGTCTAAAAGACATAGAAAATTATTGCAAAGATTTTAGAGGATGAGCTCAATGTAGTTTTAGGCTATCCACCCTGTCATATGACTGCAGACGTTGACTTTCTATATCTATATGTTTTACTGGCATCAGCGTAGCATCAGACTATGTAAGCACAGTCTAGTTTATCGCACTGTATGAAGCAGTGTGTGGTCATGCCAGGACAGGAAGGGGCACCCACTGGGCTACATCTGAGTGAAAGAAAGTCAGCTCTCGTGGGGTCGTCAGAGGCAGGGACGTGAGAGTGGAGGATGCCGTGCCTGCTTGGACAGGCTGCACTACAGAGATGGAGAAGTGCCAAGCAGGGGGCGTTATCTGTGCCACCAACGTACCAGGTATAGAGAAGACCCTACACCTCAGGAAGATGCAAACAGCAAATGCAGGAAAGCATTGTTGGAAGAGGTGCTAGACACATCACTTTGCTGCTACCGGAGCTGTTGGTCAGGTGGCCAGGCAGCACTCAGAGAGGAGCAGGAAAGTTCTTTATTTACCCCAGCAGGCCCAGAGGAGATCTTTCTCCAAAGTCTGAGCCCCTAGCAATTAGGCAACAGAATATTGTCTCTGCAGGGTACACTTGCACTCTTAAAAAAAAAAGTAGGGAGTACAGAAGCAGGAGGTTCTTAAGTGGTGATCTGGGGTGCATAAGTCAGGCGTGTGGCCTTGAGAACGTTTATCAGTTTCCCTGAAACTTTCAGCCTACATTGAGGCTTTGTCTTAACATAACTTCAGCTAATTAACAGGTTACCCTGACTTTTTCCACATCGGAGCAGCAGTGAAAGGAGGTCATAGAACAGAGAAAAGCATGTGCTTGCCAATAGCATCCTAATAAAGAAACCCTAAAATGGCAACATTAAGAAAAATGAAAGCTGTTAAAATGCATTGGACGATAGCATAAAGATATACAGAACACCTGACAGCCACAGACCTTACCAAGGACACTTTAAATTTTAGAGTTGTCAATATTTATTCCCAGGAAAAGTGGAATGTGTTGGCTTTTTAGAAACAATGCGCTAATCTTAGGGCAGCCCTAACCTGTGACTTTTTACCAGCCTGTAGAAAGGGGCGAGCCTTGCTGTCTTACATACCCCCAGGCAGGATGGCATGGGCACCCATGAGCCTGAGGGGGTGATGTGATGGCCCTGCTGCTGTGTGTTCACAGTAAAGAAATTCTGGAACGGACTCGTGCTGCAGCTCTCCAAGCCCACTTGGCATGACTGATCCTCCTTAAGTCCCACATCCATGCGCCATGAAAAAATTTTTTACATGAGAGTGAGGGAGGTTTGACCAAAATATCCTTGGAATTCTAGCGGCATTTTAAAAACAGAATCATGAAATCCAGTATTCAGAATTCAAGGAAGGTGCCCATGATGGTTACTGAATATTTGACTTGTGTTGAGGCTAATCTACATTATTTTATTTCTTTTCACTTACAAGTTTATTTCTTGCTCAGTTTCTGTTGGGTAGAGAACTGTGTACTTTGTACTACACTTTCTGTACAATCTACCCAAAAAGGGATTAGATTTTACTCTTAAGAATGATCCTTCACCCACCTGCTTGTCTCACGCCCTCCTGGGTCTGTGTTTCCGGGGCGCTGCACCGGGGTGACCGCAGCGAGCGAGTGGGGACCCGCAGTGTGAGCTCTGCAGGGAGAGATGCAAACACTTTCCCAGTGGTCGCCTCATTATCCAGGCTCCTCTTTCCTTGGGGCCTTTTGCTTGGGAGTCACCTTTGCGCCTGAGCCCCGCAGCCTCTGTGGGTGAAGGGCGTCAGAGCAGCCGCCCGGCCCTCCCCGTGTGCTCAGTGCCCATACTGGGTGCAGGGGTCACAGCAGCGTGGACTTAGCATCTGTTTTCTTATAGGACCCACTGACCTTTCTCATCAGCATGGGGACATAATTGAGGATTCCAAATTATCACTAAAAGTAGAGGGCAAAAGTGTCTTCTGGAGCTTTCCTTGCACTGACCATCTTGAGGTCCTGAACTTGAACAGCGGTGGATGGGGCCTGGGTCATCTGACAGCTGCCTGGACCTCCAGGAGCCTGGACCCGGTGCTCCTGGTCGCCGCAGCCACCCTGACCTGTGCCACCCTGCACCAACACCCACCTCTCACCTTCGACCTCCCGCAGCACAGTGGGGCGTCTTGACTCCCAGGAACTCAGGGCACTGCACCCCTCTGCTAATGCCCTGGCACCTGTGGGTTGGTCACCTCCATTCCCTGAGAATAGGACATGTACAGAGAAGAGGATATGAAGCCATATTCCTGTGATGTCTACTCCACCTCCAGCACAAGACTGTGCTTAACGGGGCTCATCTGTCTTGTTCAATGCCCTGTCCCCAGCCCTCCACCCAAGTCCGGAGCAGAGTTGGCCCAGATTCAGCTCTTGTTGGAAGAAGGAAAGGATGCATCCACGAAGCCAAGGACCACCTTGATGAATCTCCTTCCCTCCCATGCAGGCTTATCCCTGACTCAACCTTCTGTGCCTTCCGTGGCCATAAAATTTAGAAGCAGCAACTGAGGATCCTGGGAATGAGATTCCAGATGACAGGGTTGTGGAGATTTCATGAGAAAACATTGTGTGGGTTGAACTTCTGAGGCTTCAGTTCATGCCTTGGGCTTCAAGGAATAGACCTTGGCTCAAGGATGATTTGGAGACATTTAGAATTCTCTCTCTCTCTCTCTCTCTCTCTCTCTCTGTGTGTGTGTGTGCACGCGCGCGCGTATGTGTGTGTGTGCTTGTGTGGTATGGGGGAGGTTATAGTAGCACTAGGTTGTTGATTTTCTTCTTACCTCTATCAATATGAGCAACTGTCACATCTGAATTTCTCTGTATGAAACACAATAACATTTATACTTGCTTTCCCATAATAAAGTTAGAGCATTTGTGTTTATGAACTGAACTCAAGAAATATCACTAAGGAAAAATATAAAGCTTTCCTTCAGAGCAGTAACCTTTAACATGAAAATTTATCTCCACCTTCCACTAAGCACTCGGTTGGGGAAATATGTGCCTAACAACATTTTTGTTTCTTTTTTGCTACACAGGATTCTGGATTTTCAATTCTTTTTACTCCTTATGTGCCTTTTTAAAGATATTTCTTTCATTTTACTCACATCATCCCTTTAAACTCTTTTTGTGCATATTTCATAATGTAGCATTGCTTCTGTGTAACCCACAAGTAAATAAACACATCTATAATGGGGATCCTTATTCAAATGGGCTTTTTAATTGCATTCTCAATCATGGGCACAGAGTAGAAAGGCGTGCGCGCTGCTCTTCTAGAAAAGACATGACTTCTGCTCCAGGGAAGTAATTGAATATAATATTACCATATTTACATATTCTACATTTATTTGAGGATAATGTCATGTGGTCTGTGTCTGTTAAATAGCAAAATTATCCCACAAAATGTTTGAGATTGAGTTTGTAACTGAAATCATATTTTGATTTTGAATAGAATCTCAATAGTCTGTTGATCTTTCTGTATTTATCTTGATCTCTCTCTCTCTCTCTCTCTCTCTTTCTCTCTCTCTCTCACACACACACACACACACACACACAGGGCAGGTGCACCGCTGGGAATGGGAAGGTTAGAACTGTCTCATGGTGGCATGATAGTGACCTGTGCAGAGTGTTCTAGAAGCACATAGGAATACTAGGTCAGTGTTAAGGGGCGAAAGGAATCAACATAGAAAGAGAACCCACTCGCCCACTTCCCAAAAGTGGTTGTGGGGTTTCTGATACCTGGTCAGGAGCAGAGACAGTGGAACAGTAGGTGAAAGTATTACTCCATTGCATAGTTGTTTTTTTTTTTTTAAACTGAAGTTTGCAAATATTTAATGCTTGAGAAATGGTTACCAAATATTTACATGTGTACCGCACCTTTGTAAGCACAGATTTTTAAATCAAAATGTAATTGGTGGGTTAAAGTAGCAATTACAGAAATTGATTTTCCCAACAGTTCATGGAGCTTGTCATTCTCAATAGGACAAGGTGGACTATTTCTTTTTTTCTTCTGTCTGTCTGTGATTTTCAGATACCTTTTGAGAATCTTTGAAGGTTATTTTTCTAGTGAGGAAAAAAAGGAGTAGGATTCAAGTTTATTTCTGAAATACTAAATATTTTTTTTTTTCTATTCAGAAAGCAAAATATCATCTTCCCCCAAAATATCTATGAAAGGAAAAAGGCAGGACAGAACCAGGGAGCAGGGAAGTAATAAGGCTCTCCTCCGCCCCGTCACGGCTGCGTGAAGCTGGGTAATGAGCACGGTGGGCTGGTCCCCGCCGTCAGCCTTGTGAAGATGAGAGGCGAGAGGGAGGAAGAACATGCTGGAAGTGTGTGCAGGGGAGTTATTTAAACACTGCGGCGTCGCGTTTGATGTCTGGGCTGAGTCAGCGCTGGCACACGCTCCCCTCGGGACAGCAGAGCTCCCCAGAGAGAGCCGTGGAAGGGCCCTGCAATGAACTCTCCACGCCATTAATGGTATCAGGGTGCTGATCACTCTAAGCCGTCGGGAAGGAGTTCTGTGCTCTGTGTGGGACGGTCTTCCTGCCCACGGCCGGAGTGAGATGCGTGACGGGTCTCCTCCTGCCGTGGGCAGGCGAGGCGGCACACCTGGCTCGCAGGTACCTGCCGTGACTCACAGTCTCGGAGAAGCGCCCTGCAAGCCTATTGCCAGTGAAGTTTGTTCCCTCTCAGCTCCCAGGGGAGGTTGGCGTCATCCCTGTTTCACTGTCCATTCTCTGAGGGTCTCCAGGGCATTTTCAGGTTTTTTTTCCCCAGACAATTAGGGCGATGCTGATGCTGTGCCTTCTCACCGCAGCGGCAGGCAGGCCGGGAGGGCAGACCCCGTGCCAGGAAGCACAAGTCCCGTGTCCAGAAATACTTGGGACCTGACTAGGAGGGGACTTTGGATTCCTTGATAAGAATGTTGTCGCCAAAGCTGTGAGGAAAGTGGGGTGTGGTGAGAGCCAGGGCGGGGAGCGGGGGGGGGGGACAGAGTTGGGGCGAGGGGAAGGGGTAGGGGGAGGAGTGGAGGGGGGTTGTGGGGAGTAGGGGGGAAGCCAGAGCGGGAGCAGGGGCGGGGGGTGGGGGTGGGCAGTGAGCGGGGAGCCGGGCCCATGACTGGAGGGAAGGACCTCAGAGCTTCTGGCGTCGCAATCTTGTCTCCGGGCCCTGCTCTGCTCGCCTGGCAGGCTGCTGCTCTCCCCTCTCTGCGTTTCGTTTACTCCCTTGTCAAATGGGCAACAGGTCATGTCATCACACGTGGCGGCTTGAAGCAGTGTGGCACGGAATAGGTCCTGGTCTGTTTTCCCCACGTTTTTAGTCTTACTTATTTCTTCAGCAAGCACAGGGAGCAGTTGGATTTCCAGGCCCAGGTGACAGTTGCCAGGATTTGCCTGTGGCCCTGCTGGTCCTGGAGCGTCAACCGTGAGCACCGGTGGCGGGAGGCTAACCGATTGGCCTGACTTACAGGGCTCAAGTGTGTGTGTGCGTGTGGGGGGGGACATTACCAATCTTAGGATGCAATTAAATTTCAATTTTACTTGTAAAAATTAATTTCTTAAAAGATACAGAATATTGCTCTTTTTTCATAGAGCAGGTGACGGGACCGTTTTGCCCCTGAGCTTAGCATGACGCGCGGAAGGTCCCCACACGGGCTCCTTCCAGATGTCCTTCCGTGTGTTGTCGCGCCCAAGCCCAGTGCCCAAGCCCAGCCAGGGGTGCAGCCGGCCTGTCCCGGGGCGCTCCGCCTGGGGCCGCCCCTGCAGGCTGAGGTGGTCGTGTGGGCCTGGGGCCGAGTGTTCACCAGGCGTGCCCGGCCCTGGGCCACACTTACTCCCCCCAGCTCTTCCTTAGCATTTTGCTGCTTTTCTCCTTAACTTGAATCTGCGTAAGAGGCTCAGAATGGGGGTGTCTCTGGGGGAAAAACAGACCATTTTTCACGACGGCACGGAGCGCGCCGGGGCGGGGGCACTTCCCACGGAGTCTATTCTTGCCAGAGCGCTGCGGCGCGTGATATTTAGGGACAGCTTATGTACAATAGAAATATGATAAGTGGAAACATCTTTTATTCCACAGATGGGATTTTAAGTAACTGTAATTATAATGGATGGATAAGTGGATGCAATTACGTCGCAGGCAGCTTCACTTTGGAGGTAGCGGTGAATTGCTTCCTCAAAGTATCACTTAGCGCGGGGATGAAGTAATAGGCAGCTGCCAGTTACGCTCAGAAATGGAAATTTAGTGGGGATTGACGACACTGAATTTTTTCCCCGTTATGGAAGGGCGGAGGCAACAGTAGTTACAGAATTGGGTTTGGAAGAGGCTGCCTGCCATTTCCTGAGGCCTGGTCGGCGGGGAGCACGCTGAAAGGGGCGTCATGAAAGCGGGGGGCTGTGGTCCAGGGGCGCCCCCAGACTGCCCTTCCCAGGCGTGGAGCGAGCGGGCCGCGGGGACGAGGCGGCCTGAGGCGGGTCAGGCCCGTGCGCTCTGCAGGGGAGGACGCGCACGGCCGGGCCAGGGCGCGGGGTGCGGGGGGGGAGAGGCCACCACCTGCGCCCCGGCTGGCGCCCGGGGTGGGGGCGGCGCCCCGGCCCGGGGTCTGGTCGTCCAGACCCCGAGACGCGTGTCCTGTGTCCTCGTGGCGCCCGCGCCCTCCCGTGGACAGGCCCCCCGGGGACCACGGCGCCGCGCGCCCGGCTCGCGCACCTGGAGCTGAAGCTCAGAGAAGCGGGGGCCCCGAGGCGCCCCCCGACTCGCGGGCGGGTCGGGGGTGGGGGATGTGCTGGGCCCCGAAGCCGCTGCCCTTTCCACGCCACTGGCTGCCTCTCCCGTGTTCTGAGCCCGGCAGACCCGGGGCCGGTCCGCACGCGGGGGTGAGGCCGCCCGGCGAGCAGGGCCTGGGCCGCGAGGGGCCCCCGGGGGCAGGGCCTGGCTTTGCGGGGTCGCGGCTGTGCCAAGCGCAGGGCCCCTGGGAGGCGGGAGAGCGTGGGTCCAGGTTAGGGTGGGGACCCTGAGGAGAAGGAGCCGGGCACCCGGTGCCCGCGGCGATGGCCCTGGAGGGGCTCGGGGCGGCCTGGCGTGAGCAGATCCCGTGGCCGGCATGTGGCTGGGGTGGGGTGCAGAGGGGTGCAGGGGGTGGGGTGCAGAGGGGTGCAGAGAGGCAGGGTGCAGAGGGGTGAGGTGCAGAGGGGCGGGGAGGGAAACGTGGGGTGAGCGGTGCCCCGGGTGGTCAGGCGCCCAGGTGGGCCAAGGCTTGTCTGCGGACAGGTGGGTGGGGCCGAGGCGGTGTTGGGGGGCAGAAGGGGGCTCATCTAGCAGAAGACGGGGAGCAAAGACCCTGGCTATCCCTGAGATTTGTTTTGCTTACTCTGACTTCAAACTGCCCGCAAGGGCACACCTTTTCCCGGCGATGATCCTGACACTCTCCTGTCCGGGACTTAGTATCCTTAGAGGAGCTTCTCCTGCACGCTGGAGGCACCCCCGCCCACACTGTTGTCATTATACTTTATTCTGAACTTACTTGCCCCAATAAACTGCACGAGCATCTATTCCACTATTTACTATACAAAATGCCAAATTATGTATTCTGTTAGGTGAAATATTAAAATCGAGGGTCCCCGATGAAGTGCAAACGTGGCAACATAATTTTAAAAAGGTGTTGCCTTCCAGTGCAGCGACTTGCGGGCCTTTACACTCTATTTGCCTCTGGATATTGAGCTGTTTTGACAGCTGTTTGCACAAGTCAGTCCTGCAGGGCTTCCGTTTAAATTAAAGCTTCCAGGCTCCTTCCCCTTCAGATTAGAGCAAGTTCACTTCAGAATGAAGCGCCTCTGCCCAGACACGTTAATCTGGAGGCCTGGCGTCTCTGAAGGAGTCTTCTGAACTAGAAGCAGATATTGTGTGAGGCTGGTGTGCGAATCCAGATGCTCAGGGCCCGAGTAGAAGCTTGTTTTTACGACACACTGCAAGTCATCGTCTGCTCACACGGTGCACTGTGCAGTGCAAGGGAGGGGTGGTAGCTTCCCAGGAGGGGCCGAGGGGGAGCTGGCCTGCGGGCAGTATTGGAGAGTTAAAGGGGTTAGCTTGACCCCCAGTGGGAGATTTATTTCAGGACTGTAAGTGAAAACATAGTTGAATTAGTATTTATTCAGCCTGGAGGGGCAGAGAAAGCACACCAAATATCCTTTTCTCGTCCCTTACCATCTCCTTAAAGTGCACAGAAAGTAGGAATGTGATTGCTGAGCCCAAGGAAGCTTCCAGCTCACAGCTCCGTGTCGCTCAAAAGCACAATAATCCAGGAATCCAGCGCCCCCCCCCCCGCCACAGGTGCCACATGGGGAATGGGGTTTTAAGACTCACGTGGTGATGATCTTTGGAAGTGGTGGCACCAGCTTGCCCATCAATGGCATTACATTAGATCCAGAATTTTCTAAACAACATGTGGTCAAGCAAGACTTCAGTCAAAATTTAGCCCCGAGACCAAAACCTCTCGACCTTCAGAAATGTGAGAAAAACATCTGCTTTGCTTTAAAATTGGGGAGAAGACATGTGAGATGTGGGTCCTACCTGGAGCTGACACCCCCTCACCTCCAGGCTTCATGAAAGGACAGGCTGCCTCCTCTGTCTTTGGTGCCCGGCAGAGACACTGAGGGTGGAATCTCGTGCCAGCGCTTATCTTTGGGCACCTCTGAGGAGCTGAGAGTGACCCCAAAGCCTGCCTGGAGACCCCCCATGTTTAGGGTGTGGAAAGTCGAAGATTCCTAAGTTATCTATGGCTTTACACGGAGCAATTAAGCGGAGCATTCACTCAGCAGGTTGTTTCTTATTGTAATCAAGTTGAAGCTCATTTGCCAGTTGTTGAGCCTGCCAGGTAGTGAGCCCATCTGAGCACGGCGGAACACCGCGCTCGAGACCCAGCTCACCAGCCTCATTATCCTGGAAACGCGAGACTAATCATGGAGATGAAAGCTTGAATAATCATGTCTTAAAATAAGCTGGGTTAATGGGGGTGGGAAATCACTCTTGCTGAGGCTGTTTGCTCCTGTTGCAAATAAGCATCCATGGGCTACAGGCCTCAGGGCCCGCCCCGCTGAACGCAGAGAGCCGCCGCAGGAGCTGACCGAGTGCAGCGCGGCTTCCTCGCGTGTCTGCAGCACACGTCCCCCGGCGGTCCCGGGTGAGACTCGTAATCCAGAACCTGGGAAGGAGACAGACAGAGCCCTGGCCACCGACATGCATCATCTCGCAGGAGAACAGACTGCACACGCTCTCAGAACTTCCCCTTTCTCCTCTGTGATGTGTTTCTTCCTTTGTCCTCTTAGGGTATAAGTAGAAAGAAAAATTTCTTCAGGTGCATCACCTAAGCCTTCCCTTAGCATACCTGTGTCCATTCTCCTTGACTTCACGAGGCAGAAAATATTCCATTCGAAAGAGCCGCGTTTGTGCGGATAAAAAAAAAGGATGGATTTTACTCAAAGGGGAGCAGACAGTCCAGCATTTACCCAGAAGGGCCTGGGGGGATTTTTGTTTTACGGGGTTTTTCCCCCCATACACGATGCTTCATTTTCCATGAGCCCCTTCCTTACCCAGAAATCCATCTAGTTTAATTTGCAGTTCCTCATCGGCTCAGGCATTCTTAGTCTGGAGTATTTTTTTAATTTATTTTCTTACACTGTTAAGTGTTGGACAGAACTTGACGTCCCTCCTCTGTCCAGAGTATTAGTAATCAATACTGCCAGCTCCGAGGCGGCTCCCGGACTCGCGCGTTAGGAGACATCTCCCCGCCATCCCTGACGCCACTGCGTCCTGCACCAGCGCTTGTGATCTAGGCCCCGGGCCCGGAGACGTTGCACATGCTGCTGTGAGGCTGGCAGCTCCAGTGAGTCCGAAGGACCAACTTCCAGGTCACCTCCCTGCCCCGGGAGCCAGCTGCCACGCTGACCTGCAACCTACTTACGAGCCTCAGGGGAAGTCCTGGACATGGGCTTCTCCTCCAGGAGGCTCATGAGTCGGGAATTCAGTGGCCACGGCAGTCACTGGGCAGCCCGACCCAGGCCGTTGTCAGATCTTCCCAGATGGCTGGTGCTGGGGTGAGGCCCAAGGGGGACTCACGGAACCCTGGGGGCCTCCCGACAGAGCATAAGGGAGCCTGGGAGAGAAGGACCCTCGGCGCCTGGAGACGCCTGAGATGCAGACACCAGGAGTGGCCACTCAGGCCCGGAGGGGGCGGCCAAGGGCGCTGCTTCCAGAGGACACCAGGCTGTTTGCTCAGGAAGCGCAGAAGGACCTGCTGCTCCCTGGCCAATGGCTTGTGAATAATAAGTCTGGCTAATCAGCTTAGTTAGATTGTTTTACTTAGACTAAAAATTAGACTGATTTTTCTCAAAAGAAAAGTAAAATTGAAATAAATTTTGTAAAAGAGGAAGTAGCTGTTACACAGGCTTATTTTCAACCATTATTTTGCAAAATATACTGTTGTCTCAACCAGGTTTATGCTTTTATTTCAAAGTATCTTTTTAATTTATTCACGTCTCCTTCGCTGTCGCTCGGTGAGCGCCCTTCCTCCTGGCCCCGGGGTCGTGGAGATCACTGATAATTCAGTCTTACTGCCAGATAAGGGAATTGACCTAAAAAAAAAAAAAAAAAAACTGATGATGAAGATGTAGGAATTATGACAAAATAATGTCCCTGCTCATCTAGCAGTTAGCAGCCAAACAAACAAAATTAACATATCCAGGGACTATTTTGTTTACTACAGCCAATATTTTTTCATCTGAGATTTCTTGCTTCCTTCTAAAATGACTCTTTAAAATGGGGCGGTAAAGAAAAGGAAAAATCATGGACTTCAGCGTCAGCTCAACCAGATTTCAAATTCTCCTTCCTACACCTCTTTGAGCGTGGCTTTTGCTCTGCTTGGGGCAACGATATCTGTCTGTCAGAGCGTGAGGCTGAATGTGACGTATGTGGGTCACCTCGGCCAGCGACGGGAGCACGGTGGGCTCCCCGTATGGGACGGTCCCCGAGTCCGCAGCAGCACATTTCTGGGGTGTCCGCTGATGCGTCAGGCCTGGAGGCTCGCCCGCAGCGGGCGGTTAAGGAGTCGTGGACTGCGTGCGGATGGCAGACATTTGGCGCTGCCTTCAGCCAAATCTTTACCCACAGGTTTTCTCTGGTCACGGGAAGCTGTGAAGTGGGTCGTCCTCGTTTTCCCGCCGGCCATGCTGGTCAGTGCACCGGGGCAGGACGTAGGGTGCAGTGACGGCGCCTGCCTGTCCCGCAGGAGGCAGCCAAAGGAACGCAGCCTTCTGCTCGGCCCCAGGGGCTGGGAAGGGGTGTCCCACAGCGCCTGGCATCCGTGAGACTCGCCCACGGCCCCGTGACGCCTGTCGAGAAAGTGCTGGAGCGAAACAGCATGGGCCACCCCCACTCCTGTGTCCATGCGTCAGGCTCGCTGTTCCAAGCGCACTGGCAGGCCTGTCGTGCCGCCGCCTCTCAGGAAGGGCAAGGATGGGCTTGAAGAGCGGAAAGTGAAGAGACTCTGGTGACACGGTGACGCTTGGTCACCCCTCCTGTCGGCAGCACCCACTGGAGATGGGGGCAGTGGCCGCCCGGGGATGGCGCCACAGGGGACGCGGCCTGGGGCTGGCGGGCGCCCGCGGTGAGCAGGTGACACAAGAGTCTCCAAGGGACACGGGGACTAGCAGCGCCTGGCCGCCCACCGCCCTCTCCGGAGGGTGCTCTGCTCCACGGGGCACTGGGCTTGGGCCTGGAGCCGGGCTGCTTGGAACAGCCGCGGCGTGGCCAGCACTGCCCCTTCTCTGAAGCGGGCCCCGAAGTGCGCTGCCTCTCCCAGGAGCGGGTGTTGGGCAATGGCCTGAGCGTGAAATCCGCCGCCGCCCCTGGGCGGCCATCTGTGCAGGCCTGCTGGTGGCCTGACCGGGCCGTCTGGTCGCTGTCCTGGCCGTGGAGCCAGGTGCGCAGCCGCCTGGAGGAGAAGCGTGTCCAGAAGCTTCTCGCCAGGCTCGTAAGATCGGAGCGGCCGCGTCCCGTGCCCAGAACCATTTGCTCAACGGCACCCAGGGGCCGAGCTGTTGGTTTTCAGTGTCATTCGCTAAACTGTTTTTCTAGAGATAAGAAAGTCCTGTCAGACTCTTTGTGGACGACTCACATCCCACGGATCCCTCCAGAACGCCCGGGCAAGTGCGGCTGCTCCGGGAGTGCCAGAAACTCAATTAGTGGCTGTAATTGTATTTATTTACACTGCTTTTAACAGGGTTCACAGAGCAACACTGCAGAGAATATGTACAAATTAATTTCACTTTGACTTGGACCGAAGTGGCCAGTTTTCTATTTCTTTATGCTTGCTTCTCAAGGAATCTAAATAAATCCACCCACTTAGCCCCTCACCAAAAAAGAACAAAAACCAAAACCAAGGTCAATAAACACTATGTCATCCTAATGGGATAAGTAACATCTTCCAGCACCTTCCATTTTGTAATGAAATGCAGTTTAGGGAACTGAAATTGCCTCCTAGACCTCAAGCCAATAAAACAAAGAAACAAAAATGGATATTTTAAAAAAGCCTTTAGTCGATTAGTCCTGTACCCCTAATGTTTGCCTTTATATTTATATTAAAATACTCTGCCATCTTTTCCATCTTACTGGATTAAAAAAAGTCAACAGGGACAGTCTGAATTTAATGTCAATATGGTAGGTCTCTCAGAGAGGCGCGTCCAGAGCACAGGCCAGGGGACCAGACTTGTCGCCAGGAGGCATTATTGGCAGCAAACACATACACACACACAAGCATACATGCACACCACACCACACACACCCCACACCCCCCCACACCACATACACATCACACACCACACCACACACAAAACACATGTACCACACATACCACCCACACACCATATACATCACACACACCACACCACACATAAACCACACACGCCACATACACCACACACATACCCCATGCACCACATCCAAACCACACACACCACACACCACAAACACCACACCACACACACAACACACACCACACACCCTACACACCACACCCGTCCCCAGCAGGAGAACAGGTGCTGCAGGTCCTGTCAGGTAGGTAAGAAACTAAACATCCAATGAGGTTTACTAAAGATTTCTATATGGAAATAAAAGCCTTCTTAGTAGAAAAAACCATACTTATTTCAAGAGCCAAGACCCAACGAGAGCAGTGGCCATTTGGTGATGAAGAGAAAGGTCATGCTTGTGTTTCTTCTTTGGAAATAATGTCAAGTGCCATTGTCTTCCTGGGACACCTGCTCTGTAAAGCCCCGACACCTGCAGGCCCAGTGACAAGGGCGTCTCCCAGCTATAAGGGGACCTGAGGTAGGAATCCTGCAGGCTAGTCATCGCGGTGCTTGGCCTCTGCCCCTCTGTACTTTCTGTGCAAGAGACACTTTCCAGAAGAAGGGTTGTTTTTCAGTTATGATGAAAGAGAGGGCATTTATCTGATACCGTCCACTTTCCTGTTGCTGTTCCCTTAATTCCTGAATGCTATTCTTCATCAGTGTCGGGGAAAAAAACAACCCTGAAATAAATTTAAACTATATACCCCATGCACTGTCAGCTTTAATTTGAAACAGACATATATAAAGACTCTTAATCCAATTGACTTCTCTGGATGCTAAATTATACAAATGGTTTCTATTTTTGTGGAATGTATACAAATTTATTGCCCACATGAATTGACTAATAACCCAAATATTTTAATAGAGAGTGATGTAGGAAGAGTCACCCTGAGGCTAAGGGCAAATTTATGGCACTGGTGGTAGTTTTTTATCCTGCAGTTTTGCTCAGGCAGGACAATTTTCCACATCACCAGAATCCCCCTTACTGGGACAGTACCACCAGCTTCTGTTTCTAGAACTGTCTCTCCAGTGTGTTTCCCCGACTGCAGGCATCACCCAGTGGGATTTGCCAATGAAATACAAGTATATTGGCGCAAGCATGTAAGAGGTGTCCTGCCCTGTTTCTTTTTTGTATATGTGTTAAAATTGGTTTGAAATAGAAATTAAACATAAATTATTATAGGTTTTTTTTGACCCACTCTAAAGTCTCCTTTGAAGCCAGAAAGCTTATCCCACAGAAGGGCTAAAAATCAAAGAAATAGGATAAATCCTGCAAAATGCGGATGGAGTGGATAAGAACAGGTGTCCGTGACAGGTGTTCTCACTGGCTGTACGAGGGGCCTCATTCCCATGTTTTCTTCTTTGTCCTGAAGCGCTTGAGCTGTGCCAGTCGAATTGGCTGAGTTACCATGCGCTTGAATGAGGAACAGGATCCATGTTCAATGTCATTGTGAAAAATCACTCGGTTGTTGGCATCAGAAACTGTGGTCTCAGTCAGAGAAAGCAGTTGCCCAAGAGGGAAGCGGGAAGAGTGTGTTACTAGCTGCAGCTCCCGGTTGTCCGTGTTGAGAAGAAGCCCTTTTGCTCGTCTTTCGACTTTCTGGTTTTAGATATTTTGTGACCTCAGAAATCAGCTTGCATTGGCGTAAGTTTCGCTGTCACTGTCACTCGTTGAGAGTAGAACGTGTGACTTCCTCTGCTGTTATCATGACAATCCTACTGGAATCACAGAGAAGAAAACGTAACTGTAGCTCTTTGGCCTCTACTGTCTTCAGAAGTGGTTGAGTGTTAGGAACCATCATTCTAAGACCCCATCACAGATGACATGGAAATTCTTGGTCCACAGCAAGCACATGACGTTTTTCTCTCCAGCATCAAAAGCAGCCTGGTTTCTGCTTCATCATGTAGGTTCAATACCATCCTCAACTGTCCATTTGATCTAGAAATTTCTTTTCATCCTAGGAGATCCAGTTTGGACCCCCTGCACACTGTGCTCCCTCTCCCTCCCCCCTCCCATGCCTGCCAGCCTGGTGCTGCCCTGTGGCCCCTGCTTGGAGGTTCAAACTGCATTTCCAGCTTCCCTTGACAGCTAGTCCCTGTTGCCCTCCTTTTGTTGATGGGAAGGTGGGAGGAAGAAAGTCTGTAATTTTTTCTCTTCTGCACTTCCTCCTGCTTCCAGAAGAGTCTGTGATCCTTCTCTGGCCCTCCCCTTTCAAGGCTGGATGGCAAACCCTGTGTGGTCCTCAATAGCAGGGCAATGTAGCCTGGGGGATTCTGGTCCCCTGGCAGCACTGCACCCCTAGGGCATCGACCGATTTTGATAGAACTGCTGCCGCCCTGGGTTTCCCCAGTGCCTACACTCACAGGGGGAGATGCCTATGGGTTTTGTTTTGTTTTGTTTGCTCTCTCTTTGTCCTTCCAACACTTTTATAACTGACTCTTTATATTCCATCTGCTCTTCAGAAGTAGTCAGTGTTGCGTCTTAACTCCCGGCAGGACCTTGCCTGGTGGGTGGTGGGATAAATAGATATTACAGTGTGCTCTGTCTCCACATGTTCTTTGCGCCTTTCTCAGGGCATCTGCATTTAGGAATCTGTTCTGGAAATGAAATCATAGTCCTGGCGATTTTATGACTGAGGATTTTCACTGATGGGTTAGTTTTTTTTATTATTAGAAGAAAGAACTATTGAATAATAGGAACTTTTAAAGTATATCCATGCAATTATGATCAGAATGCATTTATTTTATTTTTAGTAAAACTAAACAAAAATAAAAGCAACCGTGAGCATGAATATAAAATATTTCGAAAACCAGGATTTTGTGAATAATTTCGGTTTCACATATTGATTAAGAAAAGAGGGCCTCCCTGGTGGCACAAGGGGTTAAACACAGCACTGTGTAGCTGCCTGTAGTCTCTGCAGCATGAGTTCGATCCCCAGCCAGGGAGCTACCCACAGGGCACAGCAGACCTCTCCTGTCTCCCCGCTGCTCCCCTCAGCAGTGTGTTTCAGTAGATCCGCCTGTTCTGCTCCCCACTCTGTCCCTGGTGAATCCTCTCACCCCCCACCTCTGGCCTGTACCCCAGTTCTTGAATGCATAAATAAATAAATAAATCTTTTAAAAAAGAGAAAGAAAAAAGAAAATAGTGTTTAGTTTCAAGGCTGGCCTGGCTAGCGGGGCAGCTCCCAGCGCCTTGCATGACAGGGTTAGGCTGTCTTCTGCAAACTGACAACCCACCTTCACGTTCCTGTTTGCTTGGTGTTTTTCCACAAGCAGCTTCATGTCTGAGCTCTGACTCGGTTCTGGAACTGGAGCCGCTCATGCTCCCTCCGCCCTCCCTGTGTCAGGAACGTCAGTCCCACTCCATTCCTGAGTGTGAGCTTCAAGCCCACAGAGAGGGCAGGTGCCCTGCATGCTAAGGCCGTCCTTCGGGGCACCCTCTTGAGCTTTCCAGGCAGGCACTGCGGGGCTGGCTTCCTCTGAGGTGGTCTCAGAGCTTCCTTTAATGTCAGCGACCACTTTTCTTCTGTCCCCCCTGTTGCCAAAGTAAATGCCTGTTTAATATTTGGGAACGTTTTATTCCTGGGCTAATCATTGTCACAAGGAAGGCAGGTTTGGAATTTTTTTTTTAAAGATTTATTTATTTATACAAGCACTGGGTACAGTCAGAAGCGCAGGAGGGTGAGAGAATTCACCAGAGCCAGAGCGAGGAACAGAACAGGCAGAGCGACGAAGTACACTGCTGAGGGGAGCAGCGGGCGGCAGGAGAGGTCTGCCACACCTGGAATTTCTTTTGTTTAAACATGATGTGGAATTTGAGAAAGATGGTATGAAATTGATGGCAACTCAACAAATATTCACTTTGAAAATCGTTTCAGTTGAAACATCAGGGACACAGTGACCGAGGAGAGGCTGTGCTTGAGCAAGGTGTTTATTCTGATTGTTCTTGGAGTCCAACAACACCAATTATTGATTTTCTTGAGTCACACCTGTGACTGTCTGCATATATTATACCGTCGGGCAGAGGTTTGCATTTCCCCTGCTTACAGAGCCATAAGTTCGCCTGCTGCTCCGGAAGGCCGGCGGAAGGCGGGCCACCGTGGGCCTGGGGCAGAGCCCTTATTTTACCACACAGCAACCGGGGTGCCAGCCCGGGCTCCTCCCTCCGCTCCCCTGCAGGGTTGTGGTGGGCCTGATGGGTGCTGTCACTGAGTGGGTTTGCACCGTTGCGGAGCGCGGAGCTGGCAGCCCACACTTATATAACAAGCAGTAAGCAAGCCCGCTGTTGCCTACAGGGAGACATTGCCTTGTCGCTGAAGATTACCGGTTGCATAAGGAACCCTGAGAAATGGCTCAGGAAGGAAGTGGAAGGGCCTCACAGGCTTGGAACATACGGCAAGAGGCCAAGACGTCTCCTTCTCAACAATGATATCATTTTATATCATCATCTCTAATAGTGAATAATCATGTTAATGTATGCACGCATATTACATGAGCATTCTAAGTAGTTGTTTCCAAAGGTTTTTTTTTTTTTTTAAACTCTTGGGATAACAGTGAACAATGATGCCTTTGCTTATTTCTAAAAAAAAAGAAAAAGAAAAAATCCTGGTCGCGTAGACATGAAAGGAGTGGCTCCCCCATTGCCATTTTTCTTGTCTTGTCAAATTCGCTGTCACTAAATACAGCAGCAAAAACAGAATTTCCGAATAGGCATATCATTTTGGAGGTAATAAACGGAGGTACATTAAAATACAGATTGCCCTAAAAGCTTGTGCATTAATATAGAAAAATAAAAATTTTCATTTAAAAAGCATACGTTAGTAATAACTTGGTGTTTCCATTTCAACATAGAAACCAGATTGCACCAACGCAGGTTTCTAGGGCTTTCAGCGCAGAGGTGTGTGTCACTGCACTGAGAATCTTCTCTGCAGGGGCCTCGCGGGAGGTGGGAGGTGTACCAGTGGGGCACAAAGGGGCACAGACCTCCACTGGGTACTGGCTGTGACGGGACTGGCCAGTGACTGGAGGGCTCTGGGTCAGGGGAAACAATTTGTGTGGAGAAATTATTTTAATTGTACGGACAACTTTAACAGAATCATATTTCCACGGCTTTGAGCAGCTTCACCACGTGCCTGGACACCCTCAGGGCTCGTTTGAATGCAAATCTGCAAATTTTTACTGTTTTCCCAGTAATTAAACTATCCTTTAAACAAGTCAAATTGATCTGACAGATTTTTCTTGTATCCTAATATTTTAGGAAGACGACATTGAGGGGAAAATGTATACGTTTGGATAGAATTGATTGTTACTTTTATTTGGTTTCATTGCAAATAGGGTTGCATGACACTTATTTTAAGTGACACTTCTGGTAGCTAAACTGTCCCCTCTCCCTCAGTATCTCAATGCCTTCATTTTACTTAAAGATTATAACTGAGTGTTATAATTTTCTGAGTTAAAAAAATGTGTTTTCTGGGCCTCCCCGGTGGCGCAGCGGTTGAGTGCTGGGTTGCGAAGCTGCCTGCAGCCTCTGCAGCGCCGGTTCGATCCCCGGCTGCTCCCCGGCCACCAGCGGAGGGTCCCACATGGCGCGCAGACCTCTCCTGCCGCCCGCTGCTCCCCTCAGCAGTGTACTTCGGTCCTTCTGCCTGCTCTGCTCCCCGCTCTGGCTCTGGTGAATTCTCTCACCCTCCCGCGCTTCTGACTGTACCCAGTGCATGTATAAACAAAAAAAAAAAACAAACAAACAAATAAATAAATGAAAAACATGCCTCTAAAAAAAAAAAAAAAAAAAAAAAAGTGTTTTCTATGTTTCATACAGGTAAGTTCTAAAATAGGTAGCTGGCAATTTTTAAAACATGTACTTTATATAGTGGAGGGGAAGAAAAAGTCAACATTCTTGAGATGATTTGATTCTTCATGACATAAACTGAGACCTGTTGGATCAGCCTGTAAATTGACCAATAGAGGAAACAGCGTGTCCTGTGAGCCATCATAATTTATCTACTGAATGATTATTTTATAAATGAATATCCTTCTGGAACTTCCCTTTGGAAGACTGAAAGATTTGTTTGGCAAAATGTTTTTGGATCTTTTCGTTTTAAACATTCATCACACACAGAGTGGAGTGTGATTCATCGCTGAAAACTCGAGAGCTACAGTCGCTTTTTCATAATTCATGCAAGCGCCGGCCCTGTGAGGGAGGCAATGTTGGCCTCAGCCTTAGTTTCCTGGCCTGCAGTCATTGGTAGGTCTTCTGCCTTTCCCCCTAGAATGTTAGATTTAATGGCCTCCAGGTTGTTGCTCCCCAAATTGGAAGTACATGAGCAAATAGGGTTTTGCATATTAATGCCATCAATTTCTCCTGGCGTTTTCATTGGGAAAACTAACCTCCTTCAGACACACTCTCAGTCCCATGCACATCAAGTCCGTAGCACCACCTCAAAGCCACTGTAGGTCTCTCCAAATAAGAGTGGGGGAGTAGGAAAACAGGCAAGAACATCTGTCTGTCGGCGTCTGTCCGCTTGGGCTGCTGGCAGAGCCCCACCGACTGGGAGGCTTCATAAAGACGTTTATTCCTCCCGGGGCTGAGGCTGGAAGTCCAAGGTGAAGCCGCCGCCAACTCAATTCTTGGTGTGGGGCGTCTTTCTGACTTGTAGATGCCCACCCCTTGGCTGTGTCCTCTTCTTAGCCAGCCATGAATCCCATCGCGATGGCCCATACTCGTGACTAACTCCTTCCTAATTGCCAAAGGCCCCGTCACATAGGGGCCAGAGCTTCCACCTATCGATTTGGGGGAAGCATTATTCAGTCTGCAGCTACTTTTCTCTCTCCCATCAGCTGTTCTAAACACAAAGTCAACTTGGGAAGTCAAAATGCCACAATATCCACTCGACGGATGTGGTGGGTCTCCCCACTGATGAGGGGTGCTTCTTCCCTGCTAATAAGATGGACTGCCTTGTCTTACAACCAGCATGAAAGGCGCAAGATGAGATGCCAGAGATTCTGCTGAGAATATTTCCCTTAAGATTAAAGACACTGCTAAAATGCTAGGACTTTGGTTTTTTCTCTCCCATCTAATTTTCACTAAATTTCAAAGCTGTCAAAAAATTTAATTTGAAAACTCTTCATTTATCTGTGTTGTCTTTTATTTTTTAAGATTTATTTACTTATTTATACAAGCACTGGGTAGAGTCAGAAGCCAGGAGGGTGAGAGAATTCACCAGAGTCAGAGCAGGGAACAGAACAGGCAGACTGATGAAATACACTGCTGAGGGGAGCAGCGGGCGGCAGGAGAGGTCTGTACACCATGTGGGACCCTCACCCGGTGGCCAGGATCGAACGGGTGCTGCAGAGGCTGCGGGCATCTTCGCAGCCCATTGCTCAACCGCTGTGCCACCAGGGGAGGCCCTGAAATACCTTATTGAAAAGTGAAAAAAATGAATGTCATGGATCATAGTAATAGTTCAAAAAAAAATGGACCATCTTTTGCACTGTTGGGAGGAACACTTCTTTGTTTTATGTTGAAGACAATGGCGCAAAGAGAGAGGGAGTCAGTCTTGTATTAGTCGCTGTCTCAGGTCAGCGCCACATGTATGCATGACGCCGAGTCGTCTTTTAGTAAGTGAGACTGTAATTGTGAGAGTAGGGACACTCAGGACAGAGGATGTCGAAGGACTAGAAATCAGACAGTTAAGAGAACGTCACACTTGTGGCATGCATTCAAACCAGTTATGAAGATTCTGAAATGAGCAGGTTTTGACATCTCTTCTGGGGCCCATTTGTCTGGACACTGAGGGTCTGTGAGGAGTGGCTCCCAGTGAGGTTACTTTAACCCACATCATCCAGCAGGGGTCTTTACTGCAGGGCCTGTGCAGTGGTGAATAGGCTGTGGTCTGTTGTGCAAATCGTAGCCAATTCCTTTAAACTCGCCTGGCAACATCAGCCCTTGCAGCGCCCTGGGAAGCCAGAGCTGGTAGGCTTGAAAACACCCTCCTGATGCTTCAAAAACAGGACGTGAAATCATTTGTGACCATGGTTTTTAAGTTTTAGAAGTTATTCTTATTTATAGCAAAAACCAGAGATATGAAACACATCATTGTATAAGGTCTTAAGAAAATATTGAGGTGATTTCACTGGCCAGTCAGCTCTGACAGTAAGGAGAGAGTTGGGTCAGAAGTCCAGGACTGGGTGAAGGGGATGGACTTCTCTTTGCTGCCGTTCCTGAGAACATGTAGCTTTGCAGAGACCAGGCTTCATACTCTGGAAAATGAAAATCTAGACAAATTATTTTGGAATGGATTGATAAAGGAAACTGCTTTTATCATATCCAGATAGCCAATACAATTGTGGAACTTATAATGATATAGTAATAATACAATGACAACAGTGATGACAGCTAATGAAAGTGGCATGGTTAGATAATATGTGCATACATTTCCTTCTGACCTCTGGCAAATGTCACATTGCGAAGTCTACGTACTGTGCCAGGAGAGAAGGTGGTAATATTACTCTGCCTTGGCAATGGTCAGGACTGGAGATTCATAAAACTGGCCCATTCTCACAGCTGGCTTTTGTAGAAGTGTTATCACCCCAGCTTGTAGATGAGGAAACTAAAGCTTAAACTCTAGTATGCTCAAGGTCAAGTGTGCCTCAGGGCTCCAGTTTAAGTCTATCTCATTTTGACACCTGTGCTCTTTTAGCAAGTCATGCTACTTTCCAACAATTCCGGGAAACATGAACTAGTTAAAATGCATAATGACTTAATTCAGAAGTTAATTACTGCAGGTTGGTGGTTATTCATATCTCTGTTTGATTCTTTGTTTTGCATTCACCTTACCACACACACACACAGACATATTTATTTTATAATATATATATATATATATATTATATATGTATTAACAGCATATCCACTAGGTGAAAGCCTAGCTGGTGAAATGCTAGTCAGTCAATTTCGTTTTCTCAATAGAAGTTCTGGCCATTTTTGTGGAGATGCTGGTTATTCAGGAGAAAGTTCAAAATTGGATTCGGTGATTGCCTATGCGTTTTCTGTTAATCATCCTTCTATACTCTAGGTTACTCTAAGTAAGTTGAATGCTGTGATTTTTATTGCTTAAAGGACAAAAATAAAACTCGGGGTTTGCTATAAATAGAAAGCCAAGGGCATTGATCTGCCACACTGCAGATTGGTGGCCTGCCTAGCCAGGCGATCCCCGTCACTGGTAAAGGATTTTGAAAGTATTTACAGTGGGCATTAATGCAGGACAATTTTCTCACCCAACAGAAAACTAAACATAATAAAAATAAAACACAGTATTTTAAATTATGGAGCAAGTTTAATTTTTCTCATTCCCTAGGAAAAAAGACAAATATTTTAGCTTTAGATTAAGCATGCTGAGTTCAGCCCCCATCCATTTGTCTTGTCTACTTAAAGTTTAAATTATGCCATTATGGTGCCATTTAAATTTTGGGGAAAAAAGTATATACTTTCAAGACCTGAAATCAAACCTAGGTCTCGAGGAGAGGAGCTTTTAATTGCCAGGATTACAATACCCCTGGGCCTTAATGCTTCTGGCTCTAAGCAAGTGCTGATTTAGACGAGCAATGGAAACAATCCATGAGCTGAACGGCCTTTGCAGCAACGTGAACATCGCTTTTCAACCTGCTTTGTCCATGTCCTCCACGTGGACAGCGTTTCTTCCCACCTGAGTGACCGGACATCCTCCTGCTCCCAAATCCAGAGGTTTTCAGGGCTCAGGATGGTTCCAGGGTCCTCACTCTCACCCTGACCTGACCAGGTTCCTTACTAGGTTGATTGTCTTTCCTACAATAGCCATTCAGAGGCCAAGACTCTGGACTCAACCTTTGCACCGGCCTGCAAACCTGAGCACAGGCCCTTCATGCTGGTCCAGGGACCAGAGTGCCCATGTTTCCTGCGGTCATTTCGCAGCCTCTCCTCTGCGCGGAGACGGCCCGCAGCTTGCTTACGACATGCAGCTCTGCTTCCCCTGGCTCCTGCGGGTTGCCCTGGTGCTGGGGTCTTCAGATAGCCCCGGCCCTGTGCATTCACTGCAGCTTGGCTTTCGGGAGATCTTAGGATGCTGCTGTTAGATCCACGTCTGAAAGAGGTTGGCATCATGCTGTCACCATCACCCAGCCCTCTACCACCTGCTGCCACCCTGCCTGCTTTTGTGCAGCCCAGCGGGGAGTGTTATAACAAGAAGCACTCCAGTGCTCCTGGGGGTGCCTGGAAACCTTTCTGGGATGGAGCTTTGTCATTTAATGTTAAATGTGACTCAAAGGTGATAGAAAAATGACCTCGATCATCTCATTTGTTTTTATCCCTCAAGAAACAAATCTAGCAACTTACTAATAACTGAAGATGAAAAATCACATAGAAGACACTTCTGCTGATTCTTCCTCAACATCAAATTGCCCAGGTGATGCTAATGGCACTTTGCTGTCTTCTGACTGTTCTTGCTGCATTTTTTAGCAACTCAATTTTAAATAAAATCCTGAGCCAGGCATGGACAGTAATGCACCAGGATTCATTTCATGGAAAGACATGATATTAAGTGGTTGGTGAGTCAGTCCATTTCAGACTGGTTTCTTATAGTGGTGTCACGAAAAAATTCACAGAGACATGGAGACAATGACAAAATATAGTCTGTTTAATATAGTCATATTCAACTTTATAAAAACACAGAAACCACGAGAAATTTATTATCTATGTTATATATAATACTTCAGTATTTGTAGCCTCTATTATGTATGCTGATTCATTCTCCTGGAATTTCTATCAGGATTGCAATGAGTCTATAGCTCCACTTGGAAAAAATTGATATTTTAACAATATGTAATCTTTATTTAGTAGTCATGTTTATTTTCTCTCAGCGGTATTCTATTTTGGCTTCAGTGTATACTAGTCTTTCCCATGTTTTGTCAGATTTGATCCTAAGTATTATTCATATTTTAATGACTTATTTTTTTAAATTTCTATTGTCAACCGCACATTGGTAGTATTTAGAAAGACAATTAAGTTGAGCTTCTGTCTCCCAAGTTGGCTAAATTCACTGATTTCTCTGTAGCTTTTTCATACAGACCCCACAGGATTTCAGGCATAGACAGTGCGGCCTCCTGGAATCAAGATACACTTCTTTCTTTCCAACCTGGAGGTGCTCTCTTTAATGTTGACTTGTTTAACTGGCTACAACCTCCATTGCTGTGTTGGCTAAAAGTGCCAGATCTGGCTCCCCCTGTCCTTGTCCTGGGGGGCCATTGGCCTCGAGCACCAGGTGACCACATGGGCTGCAGGGTGTTTATAGCTGCCTAGATGAGGTCCAAGAGGGTCATTGCTCTTCCTCGTTGGCTGAGTATTTTCCTCAGACGGTTGTTAGGCATTTTTCAAATACTTTTTGTGCCCTTTGTATAATCTTGAATTTTTTCTCTTGCAATTTTGTCAAAATGGTCATGACCATTTTGAGTAATATTTATTAATGAAAAATTTTATTAATGAAATATTTATTAATGAAAAATCAACTTTGCGTTACTGGGATAAACTATTTGCTTATAATGTACTATCGTTTTTGTATATTGTCGAATTTGAAGCAATCCTGTTTCCAATTTCTGACCACTTGCAAGTATTTTATAATCTTTGACTCTGTGACCTGTAGTTTTTTTTTTTTCCTTGTAATGTCTGGTTTTAGTACTAAGCAATGCAGACTTCATTGAGTGGGTTGAGAAGCAGTCACTGTTTTTCAATTTTCTGGGAGAGTTTCTGTAGACTCCATATCACCTTTTCTTTAAATGTTTGGTAGAGCACATGGCAAGGTTTTAAACTACAGATTCAATTTCTTCAATGAATTGTAATAAGCCTATTCGGTTTATCTCTCTCCCCTTGCCTGAGCTTTTGTAGAGTGTGTCTTTCAAGGAATGTGCCCATTTCATCCCAGTTGTCAGGTTTCCTGGCATGGCTGCTCATAACATGTGTACAGCTGGAGTGATATAACCTCTGTCATTGCTGATATTATAACTTATGTCTTTTCTCTCTGGCTGCAATTTTCTATTGATTACAAAGAATCACCTTTTGATTTCAATGATCTTTCTCTATTTTTTTCCTGCTTTCTCTATCATTGCAGAGCAAATTAGAGCCTGTAGACCAAATCCAGCCCAGCTGTATCTTTGAATGATTTTTATACTTTAAGGAGTTGTAAAATATAAGAAAAGAAATACGCAACAGAGGCTACATGAGACCCAAACATTTGTTGTATGAACTTTATAGAGAGTTTGTCAGTTGCCACTCTATGTTGTTGGAATCTGTTATAATCTACTTACTTTGAATGAATTTGCTTTTGTTTATTATTGATTGATTGATTGATTGATTGTAGAAGACATCACTGACTTGAGCTTTTCTTTTCTAGCATAGGCATTTGTTGAAATAAACTTCCCTCCAAATGCCTTTGGGCTGTCTTTTCTTTGTTCTTTCCCCTTCTTTTTGATCTTAGCATCATCACCGTCATCATCATCATCACTATCATCATCTTAATGAGTCCATGTCATCCTGTGACTTTCATTTTGCATTATCTTTGTTTGTGCATCTTTTCTTCTGCAGTGTCTCTTCTGCCCTTAATTCTAAACAGTGCTGCCCTTAATTCTAAACAGTGTTTTGTTTTTTTTTTTTTAATCTCACACATTGTCATTTTCAACTCTACATGTTAGATTTTTTTTAGATCTTCTATGTCTCAACTTATTGAACATTTATAGTGCAGGCATAATAATTTTTAATGTCCTCACTTATGTCAATTCTGAATCAGTTTCTGTTAATTGATTTTCCCCCTCACTATGGATTTTAGTTTCCTGTTTTCTTGCATGGTTGGTGATGTTTTATTGGCTGTCAGATATTGTGGTTTATGCTTTGCTCAGTGCTACAGATGTTTTTTCATGAATATTTTGAACTTTGTACTGGGATACAGCTGAGTTAATTGGGGATAGTTGGGCCCATCCAGGTCCTGTGTTGACTTGTTAAGAAGAACGGAAGAATTGCTCAGGCTGGAGCTCATTATTTCTCACAACTGAGGAGGGTCACATCTCTGTGTGCTCCCCTAAGCCTTGGAAGTGAATCAGGATGCTTCCAGTCAGGGTGATGGGATCGGCACTGGATCTGGTCCTGTGTGAGCTGTCAGCTTCTTTCAAGGCAAGGGGTCCTTTTCAGGACCTCGGACAGTCCCCTCACTTGCATCAGCTGCACACCTAAGAGGGCCTGCGGAGATCTCCGCTCCTGTCTGAGCTCCTCTCTCCTCTGTTCACCTCTGAGAATTCTAACCACTGGTGGTTGTGTATGCCTCGACCCCCCACCTCCACCTCCTTAGCTTAGGGACTCTTCCAGGTTTCCCGCCCTGTACCACAACCTGGAAACTCTAAAGGCAGAAAGTTGGAGGGACTATAGGTGCACTTCATTTGTATCTATTTCTTAGGGATCACTGTTTTCCTCAATGCTTGATAGCCAGTGACTTAGAAACCCTCTCCATTTTAATGAAAATGGCTACATGTCATCCTTTCTTGTAGCTATATAACATTCCGTAAATATACACCACAACTTTTTGATGCATTTTCCATTGAAGATTAGGCTGCTTAAATAAGAGTAAGATTTTATTAGTGTAAATACAAAGGAATGTTTAAAAAAGGTTACAAATGTGGAAGCTTCACTTTCAGACATGGGATAAGAAAAGCAAAATAACTATATCCAATGCAACCAGTGTCATGAAGTAATAAGCTAGGAAAATAATAAAGATGACCATGTTTGGATGGGGTGAGGCAAAATGGTTGTTTTTCACAGTTGATGAAATGACCTATGTAGAGAGCCCACCAAAATGGGAAGTTCTGTGCCACAACTTCATAAGAGAATTGTAACTTTGCTGGGTAAAAATCCAACACAAGAAATCAATTGCATCACCCTCTGCTTACAACAGAAAATTAGAAATGTAATTTTGTCTCCAATTTACCACTTATAATTACATGCTTCAAAAATATATCAAAGCTTGGAATAATCCAACAAAAGATTTATAAGGCTTTTGTGAATAACATGCCAAAATGGTAATGCTAGAGATTAAATAATACCTCAGTACTTGGAGAGATAGACCTTGCATTGTGAGCAATCAGGCCTTTTGTTGAGTGTCTCTGTGTGTGCTCAGTACCCACAATGTGCAATCAGCAAGTTGGCTCATTAGCTCATTACTTGAAAGCTTGCATACTTGTTGTTGTAATCAGCTTATTTCCTCCCCTACAAAATGGTGGTTTCCTTAATTTCTTTGCTTTCAGTGAACCATCCACTATCAGGCCTCTACCTGAGCAGTTTCTGTGTGTAGCCAACATGTGTTAGGATTCTGGAAATGACCAGTTCAGCACCAGAAAGAAAAGGCATCAATTTATATGTTTTCTCAGTTATGGACAAGGAAAAGAAGAGCTGATGATACTTGAGGGGGAATTTCATTGTGTTCCGAGTTGTTATGGGCTTGACCTTGACCTTTCCAAGTCGGGGCTGCAGCCTGGGGCTTGCCTCCTTGAACTCAAGGGTGTGAAAACGGAGGGAAACAGGCTCTGAACAGGCTCCTTGTTTCTCCCAGGAGTTGTGGTTCTGTCCTAGACGATGATGCAGTTGCCTAGGACCATTCCGTGTATTTCTGTTTGATTTTTTTCTATTAGATATTTTAGCAGAAAAATCCACTGAATCAACTCACAAGAATTGGTTAGCATGGTCTGTTTTGCTAAAGGCTAATGGCATCTTACCTCCTTCCTCTATAGACTTTAAGCCTCTGCTTGACTCAAAACCAAACCAAACTCACTTCTTTCCTACTTGATGTGAACCATCCCCTCAAGTCCCCCGAAGCTCTACAGAGAGTTGCAGAAGAACAGGAAAACAGAAAAATCTAAATCCTCGCCTTGGGTACTTTCCTTCACCTTGACATCTGTATCACCGGTGATCCTAGGAGCAGCAGCTGCAAGGACAGGATGGCATCTGTCTGAGCATGGACTGGGGATGGGCCAAAGAGGTCACTTGCCCCTCAGCTCTCAAGTGATGATGCACCGTGCTCTCTCCTTCTTCAGGGAGGAGGGCAGTGGTGGATGACAGACTTGGTCCCGTTCACTGGTCTCCCATCTAAAATCCAGTACCCCTTGGTATAATTTCAGCTAATAACTAATACGATGTCATTTACTTTTATAATATTCATAGACCCACATCTGTTTAAAATAAATTTACATTAAGAATTAAGATAATGCTTCCAAATCACCAGTGTGATAATTCGCTAAGTGAAAATTGACTCATAAAAGGGAGGTGAAACAGGCAACCTCTGATTGCAGCGTCTCTGGAGACAGTTTGAGGCTGCACGCTGAAGACCATATGTTTCTGTGAAAATGTGACATGAATCTAATATTGGGAACATTTGCAGAAATGTTGTGCAATATGCTTTTCCCAAAAACCCAAGTCCCGCTCAGTATAATGCTGAGCCACCGTTATCCCCGGCTTTGTGGGTTGTATGCATATGGGGATGGCACCTCAAAACAAACTTTCCTTTTAGACTGTTATTCCATTTGCGAGACGGCGGCAGATGGCTGAACTGGCACAGAAATTCAGTTCAGCACAGTTCTGCGTCAGAACTGCTGTGACAGTGCCAGAAGCGTGAGTGACCATACGGGCAGGTTTCTGATGGTTTTGTGAGGCAGTTTTCCTCTCCCCATCTAGTTTGGGGGTGAAACCTCTCCAGCAGTTCTCCTTGGACAGGCTCCTCAAGGGGTGCTTTTGGATATGTTGGTTTCAAATAGCAGAATCCTTATATGAGTTTTGCATTTGCTCTAGAAATTGAGACTTCCTAAACGTCAACAGTTTGGATTTTTGCACATGTCTCCCCATATTAATAATCTACTTCTACAGTGTCTTTCTTACACAGCACACACACACAAACACACCCCTTCCAGGAAAGTGAGAGCTTACAAATAACCCGTACATCATACTTACTAAGTTCGTAGTCATGAAACTGTATGTCATTTGATGAAATGTAAGGCATTTATTTCCACAAACTGTTGATGTCACCTCGTGTCAGTTTTCAGAATCCGCCCCCACTCCACCAGGAGTGTCACAAAGTTACCAATCTTTATGCTTCTTGCCCCTTTCTTGTCACCATGTCTGAGGCACCAGGTAGCTGTGCCCCTCTACTATTCCATGAAAGAGTATGAGGGTTGGGGCTCCCTGGTGGTGTAAGGGGTTAAGACGCAACCTATGAAGCTGTCCACAGCCACTGAAGCATGGGTTCGATCCCTGGCTAGGGAGCTACCCACATGGCACAGCAGACCTCTCCTGTCTCCCCACTATTCCCCTCAGCAGTGATTTCAGTGGATCTGCCTGTTCTGTTCCCTACTCTGTCTCTGGTGAATCCTCTCACCCCCCACATTTCTGGCCTGTACCCCAGTTCTTG
The DNA here is from genome assembly GCF_014898055.3 of Talpa occidentalis. Classification (NCBI taxonomy): domain Eukaryota; kingdom Metazoa; phylum Chordata; class Mammalia; order Eulipotyphla; family Talpidae; genus Talpa; species Talpa occidentalis. Next base: position 150,261,513 of record NW_023602073.1, on the reverse strand, counting down.
TGTGCATAAATATATAAATCTTAAAAAAAAAAAAAGACTACAAGGGGTGAATTCATTTTCCACCCAAGGAGGAGCCACCTGTGTCTGCTCTGGCTTCATCCCACACATCCATGTACAGTCTTCTCAGAGTCAAAGAGCAAAGCTGGAGAGAGAAGGAGAAGTTGAGGCCCACCTAGAACCTGGCCTGGATACAAAGTGACTCATTGGCACTACGAAGCTATCACCAGTCACTGCGGCCTGAGTTCAATCCCCAGCCAGGGAGCTACCCACAGGGTGCAGCGACCTCTCCTGTCTCCCTGCTGCTCCCCCCAGCAGTGTGTTTCAGTAGATCTGCCTGTCCTGTTCCCCACTCTGTGTCTGGTGAATCCTCTCACCCCCAAACCTCTGACCTGTACCCTAGTCCTTGTATGCATAAATATATAAATCTTAAAAAAAAAGAGTTTGTGACAGGTGCTGAAGTGCAAGTGGCCCTGTGACCTTGCTGTCTGCAAACGGTGTTGCCCCGCGGCCTGGCAGCCGGGGATGGGCTGTCTTCAGAGCCCAAAGCCCCTGCTCCTGCACAGCCACCTGCTAGCCCTTGTTCCCCACTAATTAATCAAGGAGCTGGACTCCTAGTTTGCCGCTAGCTAGCTCTTCAGGCTTTACCAACTTACCTCCTTTTTGTAAGTATTAATCTTTTCCACCCACTGGGCAGGCAAATAATGGTCCCTCATTAACTTACTAAGATGATGTTTGAGAAACTATATGTAAAATTCTCCCCACCATGCCTGACCCTAAGTGGCCAATCAATGCCTGTTCAGAATCAACAAAAAACACCAGGGTTTTGTGTTGTTTTGTTTCCTGAGTATTATCTACATTTCTCACTTCACTGTGGAAAGTTATGTTGGAACTACGCTACAGTGGAAAATTCTGACCTTATTCAGATGAACGTAAGCACAGGAGAGAAACTACAGAGTCCATGGCGTTTGGCAGATTTGAAAATTCTTGCCCACCTTTGCTGTTTGTACCAGAGGGATTGGCACAGACTGAAAACATCGCCAAATTGATTACTCGCAAAAAGAATTTAGCGGTAATTCAAGCTTCAATATGCACTTCAATGTAAGCTACTCTGAAGTAGTATGCCGATTAGGATGGTTTCAAAAAAGAACTGTTTCGGGGCCTCCCCGGTGGCGCAGCGGTTGAGCGCTGGGTTGAGAAGCTGCCCGCGGCCTCTGTGGCGCCGGTTCGATCCCCGGCTGCTCCCCGGCCACCGGAGGAGGGTCCCACATGGCGCGCAGACCTCTCCTGCCGCCCGCTGCTCCCCTCAGCAGTGTACTGCGGTCCTTCTGCCTGCTCTGCTCCCCGCTCTGGCTCTGGTGAATTCTCTCACCCTCCCACGCTTCTGACGGTACCCCGTGCTTGCATAAATAAATAAATAAAAATAAATCTTAAAAAAAAAAAAAACAGTAACAGAAGTTAAAAAAAAAAAAAAAACTGTTTCATTAAAAAAAAAAAATCCTTCATGTTCACTCAGTTACTATCAAGGTCAAAGAGAGCATTTGGCTTTGACTAGAGAGAATGACACGGGACCGGTTTGGTAGCACAACCTGCACATGGAGCTTGCCACCATTTCAGAGACTGCCCTGCGAAATGCCTGCTCACTTTCTACTGCAGAATCTCACGCAGGGAGAATTTCTTGTTGGTTTGAAGCTACCGTTTTATGCACAAACCTTTAAAGAGTTAAAATTTTCTAACCAATTCTAGAACAATGATTTAAATTTTAGAATAAGGGTAAATACATACTTTTTAAGACAGAATCCTATGAGGGTGTTATGTCCACATTCCTTGAACTCGAGAAAGTGTGAGTCATTTGAACAAAGAGTACGGAAGCATCGAGCTCACCACGGATGTCACCATCCCTTCGCCTGTTCTAATCCCTTCGCCTGTGATGATGGCGCCAACTCCTCCGTCAGTGGCGCGTCGAGCTGTTATCATCATCGGAAACACCATCGTTTCAAGACTTGAGATGCTTGGTGCTTTCTTTTTCAACTTGGTGGTTTTCATAGCTACCCTACCATTAATGAAAAGATTTCCTCTACAAATAAAACACTCCTATGTGCTTTGTCCTAAAGTGAATACACCCATTTCCTTAAAATACTCTAGAACCCCCTGCCCTGTCATTTGAATCTCTGTAGCCCATTTTCTATTGACTGTGTTATTCCCAATTTCCTTTCGGTTCCTACATCTTTTTCTTACATGAACGCCCCCTTACTAGCTCGCGGTTCTGAGACCCGGGTGCCCGACAGCCAGCGTGGGGCCAACGAGTAATGATGATGGTCCGCGGCCTGCTGATCCGGCAGCTGCCAGAGAGACCTGAGGCTCCGCAGCCTGAGCCGCTCGTTTTCAGAGGTGGACAGAGGCTGCGAGGCGCCCGCCCTCCCGCTGTCCTGCTGCAGCCCCTCACCATCTACTGAAGCAGACTCACTTCCAAAATGACGTCAATGATTCATCCCGCGCTAATGCAGAGGCGTTAATAGCGCATTTTCCTAAGGATGCTCATTTGTCTCAGGAATGGGCCCAAATGTGTTGAACCGTAAGGTGTCGAGTTGCTTGTTCTGCTGAAGATGGATTTGAAATAATCATGCAAACATCCAGGCAATCGCACAAGCCTGGTGGGGGTGATCAGGGACCCCTCCTGACTGGTGTTTGCGGGGTGAGGTGGGGTGTCATGGAACTATTTGGCTGAATAGTGGAAAGGTCTGAGAGGTCAGTTGATGCAAAGTAGTTTGCCCACTTGAATTGTAATCTTGTGGCCAACAGAAGCTAACTTTGAATCAACATATGAGGCTCCTTTTCACAGATAGACGTTTACTGATTCTTTGCGCTAACAGGATTTATAAGAGCAAAGCTTACAAGGCGCTGTGGGCTTCGCAGAGAAAGCGCCGTCTGTCCTAGGTGCTGTCCTCCTGGCAGGGCCCGGCCTGATCTCGGGGCAGCCTCCACCTGACAGCCGGGAGTCTGAGATTCCCTTGTCTGGGTGTGGGATGTCCTGGGACCCCTGCAAGGCAAAGTCTTAGCAGTGGCCAGAGCTGGTGTCCCCAAACTCTTGGGTGGACTCTCTGTCACCTCTGAAAGCAGTTCCCTGAGCTGTGCCCGGTGGGGAGGGACTTGGTGTCTCTGGGCACCCTTCTCGGATGTCCAGTGACCGCCACGGCAGGTATTCTGAGCCGGAGAGTCATCTCTGCACCTTGTTGGAAACAGACACGTGCCAGGCTCTCGTCTGCAAGCTCACCACCCCCCCACCACGTGGAGCCCAGAGCCACGAGCCCGCGGAGTGCCAGCCCGTCTTAATGAGGCGGTGGCATCAATCACCTTCACATCTGACACTTGCTTTTCATTCCTCCTGCATGCAGAGAATTAGCATCATGGTGTGAATCTTTATCGGTTCAATCCTGGCAGTTGGCACCATCTCAGCGGCAGATGGGTGGCTTTAACTTTTAAAATTGTGAAGACTGTTTGGATACAGCGCTCTCCATTACCCAAACATTCCCCGGAGGCATCCAGGGAGAGGAGGGTGGTTGTGGCCAGAACACATCCTGAAGCTGGCATCGAGCGCGTGGAGACGCAGTTCCAGAACCCGGCAGTGCTGGAGACAGAGCAGTGAGAACATTTTCTACTTTTGAAGTCTTGATGTACATTTTCTGCTGAGTTTTATGAGGAGACCTGGCGAGATATTAGCAGCAGGCCCCGTCTTCGGAACCTGCCCTGAGAGCCCTGGACGCCCCTGGTGCCCCTGGCCTCTCGCAGGGGCGCTGTGGCCTCGTTGCTGTCACTCCTCGGGGCCCCGGCGCCGCGTGAGAGGCTGGGGCTGTGGTTCGATGCTCTCCTTGGGGGAGCCACTTGCCCCCTCATCCCAGCTTGACTCGGGCTTCTCCAGCTTTAGCGCGGCCTGTTTTCTCCTCGGTGGGATGACGCGGTGCCTGGATGTGGGGGTTCGCGTGCGGGATGTAAAACAGGCAGGAGGTCGTGGTGTCCACTCCTCCTCGTCGCAGGCGTCCGTTCTAGCTTTTTAAACATGTTTTCTTCAGCAGACTGTTTCCTGCGACATTTAATTTGCTGTTTTCTTAAGAGGAGAGCAGCAGAGAAAGGGAGAGAGACCCTGTCCTTCTGTCCGCGCGCGACCCACCCTCCCTTTCCCCACTTGAACTGGGTGAAGAGGCAGCGTCTAGCGGCAGGACCCACCTTCTCCCCTCGCACCCTCCCAGGAAGCCTGGAGGCTGCTGACACCCCCACCTGTGATCCCCCAAGGAGCAGCTGCAGAGCCCAGCGCGGCGCAGAACCCGAGAGGTGATCGCAGTGGGACGGAGAGCCACAGGCAGGGCGGTCAGATGGGAAAAGTAAATAAAAGCACCTCGTTGGCTTGCTGGGCTTCCCGAAGCTCTGTGTGACCTTGGCGTGGACGTGGGGGCGCTGCAGGCCTGCAGGCCGCGGGCCTGGGCCGGGAAGAGCTGTGCGCGCTGAGCCCTGCCTCGCTCAGCGCAAACCCCTCTGGTGGCCTCTCACATCGGTGCGCGCGTGGCGACGATTTTCAGGAGTCAAGTAGACACCTGGATCTCACAAAATCAGTTTTCACCACGATTTTCCAACAGAGGGACGTAAAGGGAGCAAGGGTGCTTTCTCCAGTCTCTCAGGAGGCCTGTGTGGAGCTAATGGTAGCCTGGGTTTGCGCTGACACGAGGATTCGCAAGTCCGCGGGGGCAGGGCCCAGGGCCCAGGGATAAGTCACAGGATTTCCAGAGGACGGAAACCCCGAGGCCCTGGTGCAGGGCGGGACGTGCGGGCTTGGGTGCCCACAGATCGGGAGGTGGACAGTGGTCAAGGCCAGGCTGAACGCCTCAGGTCCAGGCAGACCCTGCTCGCCTATTGTCCTGGAGATGTCTTCTTCCTTTGCTGACGAAACGCAGCCCTATGGGAGGGAGCTGCTAGCTGCCCCCAGGGGATTTTTAGCCTTCCGGAAACGCAACCTCACAGTTTCCCAAAGGACTTCCATAATTTGGATTGTTATGTGGACTCTTTGAAATTTGGAAAGGTGGCTTGGTTGTAAGTGCAGAAGAAAGGATTGATTCTGTTTGGGTTGGACAAGCATTTGTACGCTTTGAAGACCCCACTGAAGAATTCCTCTGTGCGCGAGGCTGGGGGTCACCTCGGACATGGGTCCGAGGACCTGCACATCAATGTCTGGATGTTGACAGAGCTTGTCAATACTTGTTTATTGAGCAAATGTCTAGACGTTTCCTGTTGAACATAATTAAATCTTTCACTTGATTTGTTGATAACGCCTCCTGTGGAAACAGGAGGGAAAGTCTCAGGGGACTGAGTGCATGGACTGCGTGTCAGGAATGGTCACCCCCTCACCACAGGGTCTAACCAGGGAAAGGAAGTGTCCTGCCGACCAGGGGCTTGCCCTGGCTCTCAGGAGCTCTGGTTCCCAGTCATGGAAGTCTGGGCCAAGACCCTGAGGGACACAGGGCGAAGGTTCTGGAGGAAGGAAGTCTGAGTATTCACCCACATGGGATAATGCTAGAAAAGAAAAATAGGGGGATATCTAACAAAGCCGGTTTAGATGCTGCCTCCAAGTTCATATTTTGAAAGGCAGAGTATGAATTCTGAAGGGAATGGGTGGAAGCCAAGGACAAGTAGAAAGATAGGAAGCTATAACAATATTTTCATAGAGCTGAAACAAGAAATGTGCTTTTTTAAAATTTTTTAAAAGATTTATTTATCCAAGAACTGGGGGGCAGGTCAGAGGCACGGGAGGGTGAGAAGAGTCACCAGAGAGAGTGGGGAGCAGAACAGGCAGACAGACGGAAGACACTGCTGAGGGGAGCAGCGGGCAAGGCAGGATAAGTCTGCCGCGCCATGTGGGTATCTCCCTGGCCGGCCAGGGATTGAACTCATGCTGCAGAGGCTGCAGACAGCTACACAGCACAGCACTCTACCCACTGCACCACCGGGGAGGCCCAAGAAATGTGCTTTGATTTATATTTTTCATACCCCAAATGAGTGAATGGATGAGCTAATATAGCAAGCACATTTTTATTGCCATTTGCCCTTTTCATCAGGCCTGAGAAGAAAGTTAAGTTCACTGTTTTGGCTCGATAATTTGATGTTAATGGCTAGTCAAGAAAAATAATGCTTTTCAAATCTTTCTTGTTTCTGTCCTCTTTAATAGAAGAATAAATGATAGAAGTGAAGCATGGCAGACATTTTATTTTGGATGGACCCAAAACTCAGTTCAGGTTAGGCAATAGTTAAAGATCATGTGGCTGCTTGGGATGAGAGCTGAGCCTGGGCCCCAGAGCATGCCAGGGATTCGGCTACATGCCTTACAAGGATAATTCCAAGTTTTTTTTCACAGTAAACTCTGATATCATTACTATCACTCACCCCATTTATCATTAGACAAAGTGAAGTATAAGGAGACCTAAGACTTGTCTCTGTTTCCACAGCCTGGCCTGGTGAAGCCAGTATTCGAACATTTCATCAGTAAGCTTCATTCTTCTCCAGAAGCTCACCCCCTGTGTATGGGTTGTTTCCACAGTAGGGTCTGGGGGAGAGAGTGACAGAAAGGATGGGGCCCCTCTGCGTATCTCCTCTGATGTTGAGGAGGACGGGGGAGGTTGGGATACTGAGGCTCTTCCAGAGTTCAGAGAAGCTGTCAACTGAGGAGCGTACACCAACGCGGGCCAACTGGAGAGCAGGACATGCCGACACCGGTGTGTGAGTGCTGAGTGAGGCTGCTGCTGATCAACAGGGAGGAGGAGCGACTGTCTAGCAATTTTAATGGTGAAGATATAATTTTAAGGCTCGTGGAGCGATGAAGGAAAGCCAGGAATGCCCACTGGACGTCACCATTTGTTGAATCTTCCCTGAGCTCGCTCATGAGGAAGTGAAGACTGAGGAACCAGAGCATGGGCCTGGGGTGATGCCAACCCCCTCTGCCACTGTGCTGCAAAGCCACATGGTTTCAGAGAAGATGCGGAGTCCCCCACCGCCCAGGTGTTTTATGTGGGAAGTGGACTGCAAACCCGCTACATGGGCTGTGCAGAAGAGTCAGGCAGGGAGGCGCCTGAGTGATTGCGTGTTCTTCCTCTGCCATCTCTATAGAACAGGAGAGTCGTGCCAGTGGGCCTCGAGCCGCTGAAATCACTTCCCTGGAATGCAACTGCAAGTTGAAATGGAGGGATGTGTCTGGTGACTTGTCAGGAATGCTTGCCTAGTTCTTCTTTGTTCCAAATGTCTTCCTTTGTCTGTGTGGAAACAGAAAGGGTGTGTGGAACAGTGGTGACCCTCCTCTTGGAGGAAGATTAGGTGGGACAGACTCAACACTTAGAATCCTGATAAACCTCTGCCTTTGGGTTTGTAGGCAGAAACAACCATTGATTTAGCAGGAGCAATGGGGAAGCTCTTTGTTCTACACAAATCTGTTGCACCAAAATAAGATAGGAAAAAACTTTTAGGTATGGAGATGCTCGGAATTAAATAAGGCCCATTGTCTCTGTCCATTTATGTCTGGACTCTGCAATTATGAAACATTTTCATACTGTGCCACATCCAGAGAATGCCCAGGGTAGGCCTGATGCCAGAAGGGTCACGCGAGGAAGGAATATGGCTGTGAAGTCCAGAAAAGGGCTGTAGAGTAACATGATAAGTAACTTAAATTTTGGGAAGACCCATCCATTTTACAAACACTGACTCCTTTGTGACCCCAGGGGCCAGAGCTGGGACTGCTGGATGGAAGCTGGAGAAGAGCAGATTTCTTTTCTAACAATGACTTTCTTAGAGCCAGAACTCTTCTGCAAAGATGTGTTGGAAGATGCTAAGCCCCCCATCATGGGGAGGTTAGAAGGAAGTGGCTGTCTGCTGCCTGGATGCTAGAGAAAGGATTCCTGCCTGCGATGGGTGGACAGGATGACCCTTATGCGCTTGACTAATTATATGCAACTTCCCACCCAGCGAGCTTGACTCTGCCACCCTGGCTTTAGTTTTCGAGCTGGCAGAGATTCTCAAGTACGAAGACGACCTTTCACTCATTTTACAGGATATATACTCTGACAAAGACTGTATGACGTGGAAAATAACTTGAATTTTTCATTTTAATTTCCTTCGACTCCCATGGCTGGTGCAAATTTTGTTACTCAAGAATCTATTTTTGTGTAGAAAACGACCTACCTAGAGCAAAAGTTCATTCTTCACACCTTAAATCTCTCCTCAAAAATAAACAAAGCAACGATTAAAAAAAAGTGCATTTTATTGGTAAAAATAATTGGAAGACGAAAAGCATCACTCAGGCCAAGGCTAATGCTCAGCAGGCAGGAGTTCCCTTCCCAGCTCTTTCCCCATGCTCATGCCATATTGGTGTTAAACACTTTTTATCTCTCTCCTTAAGATCCTGAGACCTTAAAAGGAGACATCTTTGTGGAGAGGCTAAGCTCAGTGCATCTCTATGTCCATTAACTACTGAAATGGCCACCTCCCACTGTAGATGCTTCTGTGAGAATCTAAGGTGATGTCCCTCTGGGCCCAGACCTCGGCCCAGCTGTGGCCCACATGCTGTGCACTCCCTACTTTCCCTCACATTTCTACAAGCTGAGGTGGTTTTACCCATAGAAAATCAAACATGTCATTTTCGGTTGTGTCCGTGTCATCATTCAGGCATTTTGCCTGTAACAGAGACATTAGCTTCTGTACTTAGGAAATTAAGAAATGGCATATTTTGCACACACTGGCCACTCTATCCATATACGTGTATGTATGAACAGAAAGAGCAGCGTTGTTCCGAATAGTGTCTGCTTTGTCAGGGTCTCTTTCGTTGTGTCGGCCCTGATAACTGTAGGCACTGTGATTTGTTACGGGCAAACAATGGAGAAGAAATCTTGGAAAGGAAGAGAAACCCACTTGCCTACAGAAGCCGCTCCTGTGACCTGCCCTCTCTACCTTGGTGGGGGCTGGCATGTCCATGCCCTGTGCCTCTGTCCCCACTTTTCTGGGCTTGGGATTCACAGCCACCCTCTGCAGCCAATTCTCAGCTCTTCCCACTCCATCTGGCACATTCTCTTCACCTCTCAATGCCCAGTTTTACCTCTTCTATGATGCTTTTCCAGGCTCTGTCCTCTTTCCAAGAGGACACTGTAGGGTCAGAGATCCACTTAATCCTTTAATCCTGCTGCCAGCGTCCACTTGTACAATACACCTGCAAAGTGCGTCATTCCGCCCTCTCTTTTTTCTTCTGGGTAGGGAGATCCTTGAAGGACAGAGTTGTTTTCATTCACCTCTTTCTCTCTAGGCCTATTATACAATAGTTGTGCAATAAATGCTTTTGAATTGCTTTGAAGGAAAGGCAGAGAGGGCTGTGTGTAGACAGCAAGCAGAGCTTCCCAAGTGGTGGGGGACTGTGTGAGGAACAGCAAAGCAGAGTGTTTGCACCGTGCCCACTCACAGGGCAGCATCAACCCCCAGCCGCCAAGGCACCCCAGGGTCCCTCCACCTGTCTCCAGACCTATGAGACCCTCTAGGGTCCTCATCTGGCTCTGCATCCCCCTGGCCCCGCCCACCAGTCACGAATCACATTGGCCATAACATGCTTCCATGTCATGAGTCCCTGCCTCCCAAAGAAACCATGACCAAAACGATTTAGCAGTGAACCTGCAGATCTTCTTTCTTGGATTTTTGTGAACTCTGAAGAAAATCAAAGTACTCATTCCTCTTTTTAAAAAATAACTTTTCATCATACTGAAAAAAAGGGAGTTATGCTGCAGGGTAAAGTGATTGATGGGCTAAGTAATACTGAGTGAGTGGAAATTCACTAGTCAGAATATAACTCATACCTCATATATTTTTCTCTTCTGATCAATATTCAGCATATAAATGGCCCTAATTTTCCATGTTCCAAGGGAAAAAGAAGGAAACAAAGCATAGAAAGGTTAGAACGGAAGGGCAGTGTTTCATGTTAGATGACGATAATTTAAATTCTGTAGTTTATTAGATCATAAAATAATGGAATGATTTATCTATGCGAAGATTATGTGTAGCAGAGAAATACTACCATAGCTAACAGGAATGCGTGGGATGGCTGGTAATGAAATGAAGTTGGTGGAAAATGTTAATGCAAAAGTATTCTCAAAAAAGTGTAGAAACTGGGTGGTCGAGGGTTTTCTCACCGCTGCTGCTCTCCGCGCGACTGTACTCCCGCAGGCCACCGTCTTCACCAAGACAGCCACGAACCGCATCCTTGAGCGTCACATGGAAAACGGTTGAAATCCAGGCTGACAGGATTTCTCCTGTAGGTTCAGTCAGGCTGTGTCATGCGCTGGGGCCACCATTCAGCTTGCTCCTTTCTGAGGCTGGTTTGTTATCTGTGATAAGAACCTTGGGCAATTAGAGGCCTGTCGCTGATTTATCACTGCTCCTTTCCGGCCTCTGTTTAACAAAGCATGTTTGATTTCTATGGGCGAAGAGAGAACTCTTTTTAAAGAAGATACTTCTAATCTCTTGAAGTCTTAGTGCCAGATACCTCAGGCAAAGCAATTCTCAAAGCTCTCTAGAATGTAGTTTTCGATGTGATTATAGCTCATCTACTATCATGCAAATGTTAAAGGCATTTAAAACTTCTAAAATCATTGATATCTTTCCATCCTCAGGCAACTGATAAAAGCAGACACATATTGCTGTAGGAGAAGCCTTTAGGTAAATATGTCATACGAAACATTACATAAAAATACCGCACGACTTCATTTTGTCTGACTCCTAATCCCTGGGAACATTTGAATGTGGTTTCGTTAAAATTTCTTTTTACATCAAGATCCATGAGCTTCAGCTGTTTTCTACTGTGGAGAGTGATTTTCTGCCCTGATTTGATGTAACTTGAGCAGAACTGCAATCCACGAGGCTCACTCCTCGGCTGGCTCCTGAGCCCCTCCCAGTCCAGTTACGCCTCACTCAGAGGATTCAAATGGGCTACATGCTTTGTGCTTTACAGCTTACTCATCCTGTCGGAGGGGAATTGTGACTTCGTCTCTGTATGGTCTTTAATTTCGTAGCTTGTACTTCTCTAGCTCAGACAGCTATTAACCTTGCGCAGCCCCAGTAGACACATTGCCGGCTTATCGATGGACCTTACTTTTATCAATATGGGTGTTTGGGAAAAAAAAGAATTTTCCATAGGCTTAGTGTCTCTGAATATAAAGCTTTCAACCAATTTAAAATGTGTGCAATCTATGCTTGGCTTACTGCTTTGCAATATGACTCTTTACCTGAAAAAAAAAAATCCTTTAAAAATATCACAAGATACATTCCCAAGGGCGGAAAGATAGGGAATAATTATTTCTTAAAAATAATTATTTTTTAAATAAATCAGCAGTGATACCTAGATTGATCCCCCCCTCCCCCATATATCCTGTGGACTTTTAAAATACCCAGTAGTGTTTATAATTGTCTAGAATGAATACAAAAATCAGAAAACTTGAACTGTGTCTCTCGGCTGCTGGCTGGTCTGGCTGATTCATGGGGACACCACAGGGCTGTGCCACTGTTTCAGTCTGTGGGTGTCCTCAGGAGCCCCCTGCAGTCCCAGAGTTGTCACAGATGGTGCTGTGAAATGCAGCTGGAGGGACTGTTTGACCCTGGAAGCAGCAGAGAGGTGTAGGGAGCAGCGTTCCCTATCCCTCGAGACAAGGTCACGGGGGCTGTTACCATCTTTATAGTAAATAGAGCATGTCTCCCTCGAGATGAGTTGAAAAATGGTACAAAGAGCTTTAAATCTTTCCCCGGACTAAGAAAAGAGGCACCAGGGAAATGGAGCTTAGAGCTCTTAATTAAGAAAGTATTTGGCGACCCTAAATCCCAAAATCAATAACTTGTGCTAACCAGCCAAACAGAGCTAGAGAAGAAAGCCGCTGCTCTGGACTGTTCACATTCAGGGGCTGGGACTGAGGGCCTGGATTTCTCCAGCGGCCGACCCAGGTCTGCACAGCCCATTACTCAGCCGTCGCTAATAAAGTCGTTGAAAGCATTTCCTTCTGAAACCATTTTATGTTAAAATAATGTTAATCCTTATGTGTATATGGATAAAAAGAATCTCCAAATTAAAATATCCCAGGCCTGCTTAGATGTGCATGCTGATTTTGTTTTGAAAAATAAACTAGGCAATTGCCCAGTGGATTTAAAAAACCAGAAATGGTCTTTTAATTTTTTTAATAGCAGCTGCAAAGAATTAAATTAATCATACATTAGTTCACAGCATAATTATTATCATTGCTTCATATGAGGTATTTTTTTTGTTTTGTTTGTTATTTTTCCTCTTCATCCCAGATCTACGTTCTCAAACACACACACGCATATTACACACACTGTATATATATATGTGGGTCTGTGGGTGTCCTCAGGAGCATGCATGTGTGTCTGTGTGTGTGTGTGTGTCCTAAAGATAGGGACAGTTTTAGTTGTGTATGAAATCAGTAATTCCAGGTACATAAGTGTACAGTGTGTATGTAACTTGCACAGAAGAATGAACTGAGCACCTCTGGACCTTCCATGAAACTTACAAAGGTTGGCTGGGGTTAGCAATTTCCAGGTCCTATTTATCAGCCCTGGATTTACCACCTGTATCTTATCCATTAATAAAAAAAAAAAAAAAAAGGTCAGTTTGACTTAGCTCTTTATGGGTTTATGCAGGTATAATCTACATACAATACCCTACACGTGTCTAGAGTGCGCAGGTGTGTGTGTGTGTTTCCAGGAAGCCATCACCACAGGCATCACCCCAAAGATCCCACCCACCCCTTTCCAGCTCCCTCCTTTTGTCTGCCTCAGTCGCCACCCCAGGCATTGCTCATCTGCTTTCCATCACCCCACATTAGCTTGTATGTCCTAGCTTCATGTGTAAACGGAACCACACGGTGCACATCCACCAGTCTGACTTGTTTATTAAGCAGGTTGTTTTGACATTTATTCATGCTGCCGGTAACCATTCTTTTCTGCTGCTGAGGGATTCTATTAACTGGATTAGCTGCAACGTATTACCCATTCATGGATGGATGCTAGTTTTTATCCAGTTTTTAGCCGTTACAGTACTATAAATAAAGCTACTATGAATATTTGTTGACAAATCATTGAATAAACATATGCTTTCATTTCTAGGAGTAGATTAGCAGAATCCTGTGGTAGGTATATATTTAAATTTAAGAAATCACCAAACCCCTTTCCAACTTAGTTGCTACTTTATATTCCCCAAATAGTGCATGAAAGTTCCAGTTTTCCCACTTATTTTATTTTTTTTTTTCTATTTTTTTTTAATTAGGGAAACATTGGTTTATAACACTGTGTATGATTTAGAGGTATGGGATCTGACCTCTTTAGATATAAGCTACACACCACCCCCACCCCCAAGGCACCCATTGTTCCCTACCTTAGTCCATCCTCTGCCTCCTTCTCTAGCCCCTCCCTCTTGTAAATATTTAGCATAATTAGTTTTTTCTACATTTAAAAAATATTTATTTATGCATACACGAGCTGGGGGGCAGGCCAGAGGTGTGTGTGTGGCAGCGGTGGGGTGGGGGGAGGTGAGAGGATTCCCCAGAGACAGAGTGGGGAGCAGAACAGGTGGACTGACTGAAATCCACTGCTGAGGGGAGCAGCAGGGAGACAGGAGAGGTCTGCTGCACTGTGTGGGTAGCTCCCTGGCTGGGGATCAAACTCATGCTGCAGCAGCTGCACATTGCTTCATAGTGCTGAGACTTGTGCTCAGTATTTTTAATTAGGTTAGTTATTTTCTTCTTATTAAATTTTGAGAATTCTTACACAAGTCAGACATCACTTCTATGCTTTGTAAAGATACTATCCCAATATTTGGTTGTTTTTTATTCCTTTTCTGTGTCTTTTGAAGAGAAGTTTTTCATTTTGAAATGTAATTTATCAATTTATTACTTTATGGATCTTGCTTTGGGTGCTATAATTAAGACATTTTTGCCTAAAACAAGATCATAAAGATTTTCTCCTATTTTTATTGTTTTATTCTAGTTTTAAAATTTTACATATGGGTACATGATCTGTTTATTAGTTCTTTTTTATATTTTAATCAAGATGTAGATCAGCATTCATATTTTAATAATGGAGATCCAATCGTCCCAACATCATTTGTTGAAGGTACTATCCTTTATATCTTGAATTGCCTTTCAGCCATGAAAACACTCCATTGTCCCATGTATGAGTGAGTTCACTGCCTTTGTGTTCAGTTCCTATTATTTGTCTGTCTTGACACCAACACAACACTGTCTTCCTTATAAAAAGTGCTTTATAAAAAGACTGAAAGTCAGACACTGTGGATTCTCCAGCTCATTTCTACATTTTCAAAATTGTCTCTTGTATTTCTGTGTGAATTTTAAAATTGTCGATTTCAACCAAAATCTTTCTGAGATTTTGATTGGGTGTCTATAGATTACTTATTTTGACTTCATTCCGTCTTCCCATTCTAGAATATTCATCCCATTTATTTCGGTCTTTAATTTGACTTAGTGCATTTTGTACTTTTCAGTCTACAGTATAGTTCCCACAATACATTTGTCAAATTTATGCTTGGGTTTCATTTTTTTATTTTATTGTAAATTTTGTTTTACTGTAAATGATGGTGTTTTTATTTCAAATTTAAATGATTTTTATATTGATTTTATAATTTGAGTTGTTGCAAATATACTTATCAGTTCTAGAAACTTTTTGTTATCTTTATAGATATTTCTATGGAGAGAATCTTATCATTTGGGAATAAAACAGTTTTACTTTTTCTTTTCTAATCTTGGTGCACTTCAGTTTTTTTTCTTGCCTTATCACACTGGACATAACCTCTATCACAATGTTGGGCAGAAGTGGTAAGGCTGGGAGTTAGAGGAGAGCACATACCTTCCCCTCATTATCGTGGTTCTAGCTGCAGGTACAAGTAGATGCTTTTATTCAGGTTAGAAAATTTCTCTATTACTGCTAATTGGCTGTGAGACATTCGAGAAATGGGTTTTTAACCTTTCAAGTGACTTTCTTTTAGCTCTATTGTGATTATTATGTGGTTTCTCTTTCTCATGTGTTAATATAGTGAATTACATTGATATGTTTTCTTCTGTCTTTGTCTTGCTTTTGTATAAGAGCAATACTAACCAAAAAGAATGAGTTGGGCAATATTTCCTTATCTTCAACTTTCTCAAGAATTTATGCAAAATTGGTATTAGATGTTTGATTAAATTTACCAGTGGAGACATTTGGACCTGGACATTTTGTAGTGTAAAGTTGCTGTTGTTGGGGTTGGTTTGTTTGTTTTTTGATACAAATTCAGTTTCTTGCATAGACATAAGAACCTTCAGATTTTCTAAATTGTTTCTTGTTTGATATTTAGTAATTTTTTTGTCTCTCAAGGAATTTTTCCATGTCACCTAAGTTGCCAAGTTTATGAGTATGAAGCTGTCCATGATACTCTGCTATTATATTTAGACTCTGTTTTGGTGTTGCTTCTCATTTTTCTGGCATTGGGAATTTGTATATTTTCTCTTTGTTTCTGACCAGTCTTAGAGAACATGTATAGATTTATTTATCTTCTCTAAAAGCTACATCCTCATTTTGTTGACTTTTCCTTATTTTCTCTTTCTCAAACGTTGCTTTTTTCACTTAGATTTTCATGCTTGCTTTTCATTTGTTCCTCATTTGCTAGATCCTTAAGGTGACACCTAATATCATTGACTTTATTCTTATTTATTTTTTAAGAGTTATTTATTTATGCATATAAGAGCTGGGATATAGGCCAGAGATGCTGGGGTTGGTGAGAGGATCCACCAGAGACAGAGTGGGGAACAGAACAGACAGACTGACTGAAATCTACTGCTGAGGGAAGCAGCGGGAGACAGGAGAGGTCTGCCTCACCATGTGGGTTTTTCCCTGGCTGGCCAGGGATCGAATTCATGCTGCAGAGGCTGCAGATTGCTTCATAGTGCGGCCTTTAACCCCTTGCGCCACCAGGGAGGCCCTATAATTATTTTTTTTTAATATAGTTGGTTAGTCCTATAAATACTTTCAGACTGCTTTAGTGAAGCTTATAAATTTTGATGCATTTATATCATCTTCATTTTCATACATTTCAGAATTTACCTTTCAATTTCTTTCTTTCACGCAAGGGTTATTTAGAAATGTATTATTCAGTTTCCTACTATTTTAGAATGTGCTTTTATTTCCCTTGGATGATACCTAGAAGTGCTGTACAGTTTTTACAAAGCATTTATGCCATTGCATATGCTCAGTTATCAGTATATCCTGGCCTGCTCTGGACATGGTCAGTCTTTGCATTTCTAGCGATTCTAGCCAGTGTAGTGGCATCTTCTAGTTTTGGTTTCCATTTCCTTAATGGCAAATGATGATGTACATTGTTTCATGTACTTACTTGCTATCCATATATCTTCTTTTTGAAATATATTTTAAATCCCTTTGCACGTTGTTTTCCACCAGTATATTTTATCTTTTCATTCTCTTATAATATCTTTCAAAGAGAAGAATTTTCAATTTTTTTAAATGAAATTTATGTTTATTTATTTGTGATAATACTTTTGGTGTCATATATCAGAACAACTTACCTACCCTGAGGTTACTTATAATTTCCTTTTACATGTTTTGCATGTTACATTGAGGTGTAAGATTCATTTTTAATTAATTTTAGTGTGTGGTCCTTGCTATGTATCAGAGCTCAGTTGATGGGTGTTTGTTTTCATATAAATTAAACATTTGGGCTGCCCTGGTGGCACAAAGGGTTAAGTCTCAGCACAATGAATCTATTGGCAGTCACTGCAGCACAAGTTTAATAACCGGCCCGCCAGGGAGCTAACACACATGGTGCAGCAGACTTCTGCCATCTCGCCCGCTGCTCCTCTTAGCAGTTTATTTCAGTCAGTCTGCCTGTTCTGCTCCCTAGTCTGTCTCTGCTGAGTCCTCTTATCCCTACACCTCTAGCTTACACCCCAGCTCTTGTATGCATAAATAAATAAAAATAAATATTAAAAAAAAATTGTTCCAGCATCATTTGTAGATATATTTTTCCTGTACAGAAATGTGTTTGCACCTTTGTCTGAAAATGTGTGGTTCTTTTTTCTGTGTCATTGATTAATTTCTTTATACATAGTTACCAGTAGGGTTACTGAATCATAGAATATCTGTATGTTTAATTTCTCTAAGTACTGTCACTGTATAATTTCTATTTCAATTATGACAGCTAATCTAGCAGAAATACAGTATTTCCTTTTCTATTATTTTGTATAATAATAGCTTATAATGTTTATGTCAACACAAAAAGTCCCTTCTTCCTATATAGATGTCTTATGAGACGGAGTTGCCATGATTATTTTTATTAAAAAGCAACTTTCTCCCATGTACCATGATACCCTAAAAGTATTCAAAATGAACCAAATACTTTGTAATATGCCACATGGCATGGTATAGATCTTTCCAAATGTCATCATTTTTTTTTTTCAGATAAATGATATGAAGAGTCTATGTATTGTCCCATGGGACTAATAAATACAAAATTGTAAAGATTTTTCTTAGCAACAATCCTTTTGAGGATTTTAGAACATATTCTTTAATATATTCAAGTATTTTAAGATTTTTAGTATACTGGAAATGAAATATATAGTGATTTACTCAATAGATATTTGGGTAAAAAGAACAACAAGCTAAAAGATGCTTAAGTTAGTCCTTACTGAATACATGCTGATGTATATCAGGTATTGTGATAGGCCTTGATATAGGTTAACTCATTTAGTTCCCACAAAAAGATGAAGAAATAAGTCTTCAGAGATTTAAGTGACGTGCCAAAAGTCACACAGCAAGAGAGTGGTAAACTTTTGGGACTAACAAAACTAGCCTTACCCTTTTAAGTTCCAATCATTTCCTCTCCTCCTTTTCCCAATGGCCAGATTTTAGGGAGTATCCTTTTCCATCATGCATGTTTATTATATCTATTTAATGAATAAATCATAAACTGATAAGGTTAAAGTAAATGAAATGAAACCTTGGAGTATTTTATCATAACTGAAATCTTCTCTTTGCTGTTGAAATGAAAATCATTAGAAACTGGAAATGACCTCCGCCTTGCGTGGCATGACTGACACCTAAATGCTGAGTGTTAAAATTAGTTGAAAAAGAAGCATGAAGATAAGGGGGTGTGTACTCACAATATACTGTCAACTGTCTCTCTTAACCCACATACTTCATAGGTTAATGCATTAGTGATCTGGATTGGATTCCAGAAGAGAAAATTGTTTATCTAGCCCAAGCTCGTCTTTGTTTGGGACAATGTATTTCCTCATCGTGTGGTTATAACAATTTAAGGAGACAACGAAAGTTAGGCATGTGCATTGTGCTGGCATTTATTGGAGAGACTGTTAAGCGATTTGATTTTCTATTGTTGCATAAATAAGCACCTCAGAACTGAGACTATTCAAGTGACCATCTTAGTTTTTGCTCATGATTATCCATAGTGACCTGGATAATTCATCTTTGACCCACTAAGTATTTATAAGATTGGGTTAAGGTCCCATTCCTTTTTTTAAAAAAAAATATTTATTTATGCATACAACAACTGGGGTGTAGGCCAGAGGTGCGGAGGGTGAGAGGATTCACCACAGACAGAGTCGGGAGCAGAATAGGTGGATCTACTGAAATCCACTGCTGGGGGGAGCAGCAGGGAGACAGGAGAGGTCTGCTGTGCCATGTGGGTAGCTCCCTGGCCAGCCAGGGATCCAGCTCACGCTGCAGAGGCTTCGGACAGCTGCACAGTGCTGTGTTTAACCCCTTGTGCCACCAGGGAGGCCCCTAAAGCGCCCATTCTAATGAATGCCAATGAATGCCAGGGTTTAGAACCACTTTAACAAGAGCTCCATTTTACTTTTTTAAATCAAATGTTTAAAAAAAAAATCAGCGTTCAAATACTTTTAGAGGACATAAGATAAGAAATATGTAAATAGAAAAATAAAACTTATGAGATCATCTTTTTTTTTTTTTTATAGAGGCATGTTTTATTTATTTATTTATTTATTTGTTTGTTTTGTTTATCCATGCACTGGGTACAGTCAGAAGCGCGGGAGGGTGAGAGAATTCACCAGAGCCAGAGCGGGGAGCCGAGCAGGCAGAAGGACCGAAGGACACTGCTGAGGGGAGCAGCGGGCGGCAGGAGAGGTCTGCGCGCCATGCAGGACCCTCCTCCGGTGGCCGGGGAGCCGCCGGGGATCGAACCGGCGCTGCAGAGGCTGCGGGCAGCTTCGCAACCCAGCGCTCAACCGCTGCACCCCCGGGGAGGCCCAGTGAGATCATCTTAAAGATAACCTCTGTACTCATTTTGATATATTTCCTTCCAATCTTTCTCACTTTTATCACTTAGCATTTTATTACTACATTTGTGTCCCATGTGGGTCCAAATCCATTGAAAGTGAGAATTTTTTTTTTAATCTCCTTCCACCTTGCTTTACACAGTCTGTTTTGTAACACGCTTGTTTATGTCCTCTGGTCTGGACATTAAAGTTTCTTTTTCAGTACTGAAATATAACATTGATAAATGTCATTCAAATGTTATCTATTTTACCTTCTTTGATTAGTTTTTGCTTTTACAAATATCCCTTTGCATTCCATTCCTGCTAGAGTGGTCATTATATTTATAAAATTTAATGTTTCAATATTCATAACCAAAGCATGCAAAAAAAGATGCTCAGTGTCAGTAATCATTAGGGAAATGCAAATCAAAACCACAATGAAATACTACTTCACATCCATCAGGACGGCTTTTATCAAAGCAAAACAAAACAAAAACAGGAAATTACAACTATTGGTGAGGGTGTGGATAAATCAGAATTCTTATTGGTTGGAATGAAAGTGGGGCAGCCACTGTGGAAAAAAGCATGGTGACTCCTGAAAACTTAACTGTGGTTTATCATTTGTGATTCAGCCATCCATTTCTAGGTAGATACTCAAATGGATTGACAGCAGAGACACTGAGACTTGGAACGGTATTGCTACTAGTGTTCATGGCAGCATTTACATTATTCACAATAGCCAAAAGGTGGGAATAAGTCCATGAATGGATAAACAAAATTTCATACATATACACATATATTATACATGCATACACACACATACATTGATGTGTGCACACACATATATACTAGAGTATTTGTTGTCCAGCCTTTAAAGGAATAAAATTCTGGCACCGGCTATAATGTGGATGAACCTTGAAGACTTTATGCCAGGTGAAGTAAGCCAGTTACAAAAGGACAAACATTATATAATTCCATTTATATGAAGTGGCTAGAATTCACAGAGACAGAAAATAGATTGGTGCTTACCAGGGACTGAGGGAAGAGAGGGAAACAGAGTGAGTGTTTAATGAACACCAAGTTTCAATTTGGGAAGATTAAAAAAACTGCCTTCTCATTTTGCAGAAGTCAATATTGAATTACATGAGCTACCCTTTTTGTTCCAGGTAATGAACTGTGATAGAGAAAAAATAATTTTGGTATTAATGTCTCTTTTAATAATTGCCATGTCCAAGGCTGTTGCCTTGAGTTGCCAAATGACATATAGCACACGTCGTAAATTTGAATACAAATGAATAACCAGATCTGAAATTCTAATTTAACTCAATGCATTCACCTTACTTGCCAAATCTTGCAACCCTGCTTTTGAGCTAATTTGTCTTGGGTTCTTTGTGGTTTCCCATTACAACTTGTACTGGCTGCTACTGAAACTTCCTGAGTCATTAACTATATTTGCTGAACTAATGAAATAAGAAAAATTACCATTTGACTCTTTAGGAATTATTTCTGATTAAAAAACTAGGTTTTTTTGTTTTGTTTTGTTTTGTTTTAAAGAAATTTTAATGAATGCAGTCAGAGCAATTACCATTTTTAGCACATCGGGAAAAAAAGATTTTAGTTTAAGGAAACATCAAATCTCATATCTGTGTTTTCTTTTTATTTGCTCTTAGTGTCAATGTATTCTGTTTTGAAAAGTAGAAGTGATAATGACTGTAATGTGTAAATGATGACAGAGGGAGAAACAATTTTAGAGATTTTATCTGTTTTTTAGGAAAGAGGTGTGTAAAGGAGGAAAGGATTCTTTCTAAATGTTAACCTTTAAAGCCTACTGTTGATTGAAATAATCATTGCTGTGAAGCAAATTCAAAGTTTAATAAAACAGATAATTATTAAAGAGATTACTCAGAACCAAACTAAGGACCTGAGCCCGGGAGACCAACATCAGATTTCTCTGAGTGACTGGTCCCGCCCTCAGGGTTTCTGCCTTCAGATTATTTAGGAAGACTACACGCACAGAAAGAATACATGATTATTTCTCTAACAAAGGAATGAAAACATCAGTTAACTTCTAATATTTTCAGTTCACCAAGGAGACTGTTTTCTAGCCAGCTTAGTTACTTGGTACAGGAGAAACACTGTTCATAACCTCAACACAATCCCTTGATTTTACAGAGCTGATTTAGCCAGAGCCGCCTGTATCTGGGAAAATATAGGGACCTATGGTTATTCCACTCTCTTATCCAAAGTACCCCTGAGGACACAAGGGCACAGTCAGGCTGTCTTATCTAGCTCCTTCTTCCAGAAACGCAACAAGGCTCTGTCTGTGGACTGTTTGAATTTTGCCTTTGTTTCTCACCCCAGGGCTCTTCACTGTAAACAAGAGCCATTGTTCTGCTGACTTCCAGCCCCTGGAGGTGCCCAGGAAGAGAAGAGAGACATTTTCCAACACAGCAAAATGTAGAATTTTCTTTACTTGGTCCACACTACAAAAAACAAAACAAAACAAAACAAAACAAAAAGCACACATTTTAATAGTCTTTGGATTATCTTTGGATTATGATGACAAAGCAAAACACCACTTCCCCCTCTTAAAATAGTGAAATCTGTTGGCGAGCTTACAGTGAAGACAGTATAAGTATTTGGTTTCAAAAACGCGGTTACATCAGTATAGGATGATGAACTGTCTTGGTGGTATTCATGCGAAAACCTCTAGAATTTTGTGGACCCCCAAGTTCAATATGTGATAACAGTGTGGCAAGACTAGGAAACTGTGCCTGTGACATTGCCCCTGCATTCATCCAGATGTTGTCAGAGAAGGATTCGTCTGGATCACTGCCTGCCTCGTGGAAGCTTCAAAAGATTGTTGAACGAATGAACATGTCCTTGCATTGTATGGTGAACAGCTAAATGACAGTGTCTGTTCTGGAGAGGACCTCAGTTTATGTGGTGTGTTGATAAAGTAGATCACGATAACAAGAGAACTTTCAGGAACCTGTGGAGTCTGGATGTAACAGGGTGGTCCCCAGGAAAGGGGGAGGTTCCATGCCCCTCCCAAGGGAGGGTGGAGCTGAGCAGGAAGAGGAGAAGCTGGAGAAGAGACTAAGGAAGGAAGCAGGATGGAGCCAGGAGACCTGGAGGAGGCGCATGGAGCCTAGAGACACGTGAAGAAACTGCGCTTGTCTTTTGGTCGTGGACTGGGTGACACAGATGTGGGTGAGACCCGTGGGGAGGGGACAATGGCAGCTTTTATCTTGATGTTGATTTTGCTCTTTTCCTTCTGGGCTTGTCCGGTTGTTTGTGACCCTTTGCTGTGGGTCCCCACTGGAAGATGCTTTAGACTTGTAGCAGGCTTTGGGGCCTTGTTCTGGGCCGATCCCATATGGATGGACTTTTACCCACGAGGGGACGGGTCACTTTGGGTGCTTCATTTAGAAACTAGATTCTTTGCCTTACCTGTATTGTTTCCTAGTTTTATTAAAGATCCTTCCCATTAAAGTCTCCTATGTTTTGTGTTGATGCAGCGGATGGCAGAACCCATTTAGAATAGGCAGGTTTGCGGGGCTTGGGCTGCCCCTCTCCCTGTCCTATAACATGGAGACCTGGTTTCAGTGCAGGAACCTCAGGAGAGCCCCTGGAGTGAGTCTTCCTGGGGCTGTGTTCACCATCTTTGGCTGTGTAGGGCCTCTCTGGCAGAAATGTTAATGTGTCCATTCAAATTAGCCCAGAGGGCAACCTTAGAACAATGGGTAGAAGTCACTATGAAGGCTATCAGAAAGATCAACGATGTGGTCATTAATCAAATATGAGTCAGATTTATGCTTCTTGGTGATTTTTAATGCAGTTGATGGCTTTAATTGAGCCAACCAGATGTGGGGGTGGGGTGGAAAGAGGCTGCTCTTCTGAATCCCACTTTGAGACATATCAGCTGTGTGGCATGCAATGTTCACGAAGCCCCCTGAACTCACCCTTAGCTCAGAGGGTGCTGCCTATGTGGCAGCATTCTTGGGGAGATCAAATAAGTCTTGTATGAGAAACATGTGGGATGTAGTCATGTGGTAGACACATGTAGGAAGGAAGTTTCACACGGGACTGTTTGTGTGTCTTGTCTGAGATACAAGTTTGGTGAGTGTCGCTTTGTGACAATCCTTTGAATTACTTGGTGTAATTTTCTGCATTGCTTAGCAATAAAATGATAACAATCTTTTAAAAATGCTTAAAACAAACCTGAAAATGTTAAGCACCATAGTTTTGCATTAGCAGTAAAATTTCTGTGTTAAAAATAGAATTTTCATGTGCACAGCAGCATTATTCACAATAACCAAAAATGGGAGCAACCCAAGTGTCCATTGACATGAAATTAAAAAAATGTGGAATATACATACAATGAAATATTACTCAGCCTTAAAAAGGAATGAAATTCTGATACATGCAGTGCTACGGAGGAACTTTGAGAAGGTTATGCTAATTGTAAAAAGTCAGACACAGTAAGACTGACTGTTGAATGGATCCACTCACATGACTTATCTAGAATAGCCAAGATCATAAAAACAGAAGGTAGAGTGAGGCCTTCCAGAAGTCAGGAGAGGGGAAATAGGGAGCTGTTGTTTAGTGGGGATAGTCTCCATTTACAGGTTGAATAAGTTCTAGAGATTGCACCACGACCACGGCGATGTGAACATACCCTTAGAAATGGTTAAGATAGTCAGTTTTTTATCATGTATATCTTAGCACAATTAGAAAAAATAATTTTACTTCTTTTCATGAAAGTGAAAATTGATGCAGTTAAACACACAAATGCTTCTCTCTCTTTTTTTTTTGCCTGGTACAATCAGTCAGTCCATTTCAAGGTATCCATATATATGTGACAGCATTGATGTTTAAGAATGTCCTTCATTTCTTCTGGTGTCTACTAAATGTAACACTAATTTTCAAGATAATGTATTGGTTGCTGTGTTTGAGGCTTCTGAATTGGTATTTTAACAAGAGGTCCTAGACCCTGAGGAGCTTCAGAGGGAAGGCCTTGAATTCTCTGAAATCCTCTGCAACATTTTACAGTGCATGTGTTCGCACATCTTTCAGGAAAGATAATTCATCACTTTGCTCCGGTCCTCAAAGGCTCTGTGACCTCTAAGAGATCAAGAACCACTTATGTAATGAACTTCACAGAAGCCCGTGAGGTAGCTGCTTCCCTGTTCGGGACTGTGAGAGGCGCTGGTCTGCGCCATCTTCCACACCTCTCCTGAGGAGTAATTAATAATGGCATGCCATCAGCTCGGCAGGCACAGGTGGCGTGTCACTGGGGTCAGCTGGTGCCCAGGACTGCTCACCGCCACAGCAGAGACTGTGATGATGGAGTGGGTACATGCTCACCTCGTGCGAGGATATTGTAAATTCGGACAGGGCAGCACGGCCTAGGGGACAGGAACCGAGTTCCAGATTCTCTTGACAGGCTAGAGAAATGAATACATGTCAGTTACAATGAGGTCATCAAGGAAGAGCAGGAGAATAAAAATAGGGCAATTGCAGAGGCAGCACACTGAATGGGAAAAAACTGGCTAAGGAAAAGCCAATGATGAACCACAGGCTGGGGGCTAAGATAAAGGTTAAAGCTCGCATGTTGGAACCTGCCCTGCAGAGGAGCAGTGCCAAGAGAAAGACATTTTCTTATTTAGAGATGATCTTGAATAATTCATATTTCCTCTGTTTAGTTGAATGTTGATTCCTAGTAGTTATGTCACACATTATTTTGCAGCAGAATTGTTACATACAAGTCTATTTGCATACATATCCATAATGTGTGTTAGTGTGGGTGTGTGTGTGTGCGTGTGCAGATGTGTGTGTGTGTGTGTGTGTGCGTGCGTGCCCTTGAAGGCATGTGAGCAAGAATGTTGGTTATGTGCTTTGGCAGGGTCTCTAAAGCTTAAAAGGGATGCATGGAGGGACTTGGAGAAATTATTCAGGAAAGAAAGCAGATGATGAAAAGAAAGAGAATATAGGAACTTGAAAATTAATCATCTCAAAGAATACAAAATAAATGTCTGGGATGTGTGGAGGTAGCCTGGCGGGCAGCTCTGCTATAAGACTCAGCACTTGGGAGGGTGGAGGGTCATGGGGAATTTCTAAAATCTCTGGAAGATTCCAACAATAGGGCTACCCATATTAAGGATGATCTAAACAAATTAAGAGTCAGCATTTTTAGAGTCACTTTTGTTTTCACATTTAAAATCAATTTTACAAGGAGGCTACCCTAGCTCTGTTCCTAATTTTAAGAGACTCCTCTTAGCCCTTTTGGCAACTCCAGTTAATTAGATCCAGATCAATGAAGTTGTAAGTTAATTATCCTGAGTTGCTAGGGACAGCCCCTCTCCCATGAAGCATTAGTCACAACTTCCAATAAACACAGTCTCTACAATCAACAGTTTAACCAATCTGTTTTATAAAAAATACTTTAAATCTCAGACTTAAAAAACCAGTAGTCCTTTAAGCTCATAGAAGAAAACTTCAGATGTGACAGCACATGGTTAGCAAATGAAACTCACCTTTTTGATGAGAGATACCAAATAAATAGAACGTTCACTTAAACTCTGTCGCGGTTGTGGATGTCCTGTTAGAAATGGATCACAGAGGCGCTCCTCGAAGTGCCTTCTGTTCTGACAGTCTTCATTTCAACCTTGAACTTGAGGCTTATAATCCGTGACTTGGTTATTCGTTTCAGGCCAGGACTTTTGAAAAATATGTATCTTTCTATACATTTTAGGTAAAATTTCTCAAGGGGCAGAACAACTAGATATTTTCTAGGGGACTTTCCTAAGGCAGTGATTTATAATTTGTCCTCTAATCCTGGAAACTTAAAAACAATAATACTTATTTTTGTTAACAAATATGTATTAATATAATAAGCACACAGCCGCTACACTTGGCCAAATTTTTTGCTAAGCAGTTTAGAACTACACTGACCCTAAAAGTGCATCTACTGTTTTGCATTCACTAGTCCCTTTGAGTGATCTATCAAATTTGCATGTATCCATTACCCGCAGTTTCCTGTTACTGCTTTACAAATTAGCACAAACCTGGTGACTTAAAATGCCACAAATCTATTCACCTACAGTTCTGAAAATCAGAATCCCGAAGACCGTCTCAAGTTAAAATCAAGGTGTTGACAGGGCTGCCTTCCTCCTGGACGCGAGGGGACCAGCCACCCCTTGTCTTTTCAGCTTCTGAGGCCACCTGCTTTCCTGGACGTGTGGTCTGCACCCTCACACCTGACCCATCATCACCTTGCTTCTCTCCCTCCCACCCTCCTATCTCCCCCTACAAAGATGTCTGTGATGACATGGGGCCCACCCAGACCACCCAAGATAATATGCCAGCTCCAGATCCTTTTCATAATGGCACCTGCAAATCCCCTTTGCCATGGAAGGGCACTTAGCCATGGCTCAGAGGAGTCAGAGGCGGCTGTCTTTGGGGAAGCCATCATTCAGTCCCACAGCGCTTCACCGTTCATTGGCCATACAGTCACCTAAAGATATGGGTCACTCTTTCCTCGTCTAGGAACTACTCCAGGTAAATGAGGTCTGTTTACTGCCACTCTGTCCTTGCCTTAATGGGTGTTTTACTCAAAGAGAAGGAGAGTGAGTGAAATCAGAGAGGAAATCAAGTACACAAACAAGACAGTGTGACGATGGTTAGTCAGGGTAGTGTGCCAGAGAGTGCAGAGGCAGCTGCTTTGCAAAGGGCAGTTGGTAGAGGACACTTTAGAGACTGCAGTTAACCCAGAAAGGTCAGGAAGAATGAGGAGATGCTGTGTGGTTCCTCAGTGGTGAGGGCTGCAGGTGGCACACGACAGTAATGAGACTGGCCCGTGGGTGCATCAGAATGAAGGTGGTTGGGGGCAGAAGAATGATGCAGCAGGGAGGGTGGGGCCAGAGGGGGCCGGAGAGGTGAGCCAGGTATAGCCGCCGTCCAGGATAATTTGGACTTT
This sequence comes from Talpa occidentalis, assembly GCF_014898055.3. NCBI lineage: Eukaryota > Metazoa > Chordata > Mammalia > Eulipotyphla > Talpidae > Talpa > Talpa occidentalis. The sequence continues at coordinate 150,234,165 of NW_023602073.1, read as the reverse complement.
ATTCTGGGGAAGTGGAGAGTGAGTAGAGCTTTTGATTTGGGGACAGCTATAAACGTAATCCATGTTCTAATAAGACCCCTCCGGTTGCTGTGGGAGGCTAGGTTGGGAGAGGCAAGTCAGAAAGGAGGCTCCAGCCAAGTATGAGCCTGAGAGGGGTGGCTGGACTTACTGTGGTTGGAGATGGGGACAGGCAGGCTTCATCCTGAAGCACAGTTAAAGAAAAGGCTGGTGGGGCTGTTGCTCATACCTTTCAATAATATCTGTATCTCTTCCCGCAAATTCTCAAAGTGATGGTAATAATACACTATTGAAAATAATGTCAGCACAAATCCGTTTTCCCCCACAAGTGAGGGTGTTTTCTCAAGTGTCTCTCCAGTGTAACTGACAACATCTTGGAGAGAGTCCTGCACCATCTAACTCAGCCAACTCCAGGTGCTTATTTGGGAAGCCACCAGTGAGCACAATGGCTGTCCCAACCCTTCTCTATACAGATCCAGGAGAGTTTTCTGGATTTGCATCCAGCTCCAAGGGTGTGTCATTATCATCTCCATTGGATGGTTGAAGGACCTGAGGTTTAGATGTAGGTGATGCCCATAAAGACAGAGGCTGATGTTGTGATCCAGCCCTAGAGAAAGGAGAACCCATCAGAGGTCGCCCAAGGTCTTTGATTAAATGACAACATTTATTCTGATTTTCATGTTTATTTTCTTGATTTAATAAAATGAGATCAGAGTATTTGCATTAAACTAGCCTAGTGAAAAATGCAAAAATGAAAAACAAAATAGCGTGATCATGTCACTTAGCAAACCTCTAGTTCACCAGAACTTCCCTTTCTTATACGTACAAGAAGTCCAAGGGGCAGTCGGTTGCCTCAGCCCCAGGATGTACAGTTTGATAAGTGTTCACTAGAGTATTGATTTATCTTTCATATGGTTTACAGTGTAGACCCTTAGCTGGTTATTGTCCGAGCCTTCTCCTAAAGGAAGCTATTTTTATCTCCACCCTTACAGCAGCTGGGTACCTTAGTATTTTATAAAAGATGACAGGAAAATTACATTACAAAAAAAGTAGCAGAAGTGAGCAGGCATGTAGTAGGATAGTTTCTTGGGAAGGGGAGATAGACTAATATCAAAATAGCAGGAACAGAAGCAGAAATAATGAATTTGCCTGCATCAGTCTCTTCATTCATGACCTCATCATGCTGGAGATACCGATCAATTTCACTACAAGCAATAAATATTAAAATGAAATTTTTGAGTGTCTTATCAAAAGCTTCCTGACATCAATGGTTTTCACAATTTTTTCCCTGCAAACATTGAATACCTCTTCATCAATCTTTTATTCCCACCTATCTTGTTCCAATTTCTCTCTTCCCACAAAAAGCTTTTGTCCCCCTTCTATTTTTGACTTTTCTTTTTTAGTGGAGGTGCATGAATATTATTTTACACTCCGCTGTGGCTGTGTCTCCATCGATCAGGAAATAAAAAGTGGGTCGGGAGGATGCGTCGTGACCTGCAGGGCTCAGACAGCAGAGACCTGTGAGGATCCGGGGCGCCTGCTGGCACCTGTGGACCAGAAAGCTGCGTGAGTCTGCGCATGGGGTCTCCTGGATCCTTTTTTTTTTTTGACCAGCCAGCTTAGGACAGACATTCTGAGGAGAAGGGAGTTTTCAAAGAGTGTTTAATTCTTAAATGCCATCTGCACACACAATTCCCAGTTTAACAAATACTGCAAAATGTTGTAAAAGCAAATGGTAGGGTCATCATTTTTTGAATTTAATAATTTATGCATATATATTTTACATCATTGTTCATTTTTTTGCAATGTTTGCTTTCTTTTTTCAGGTGTGGTCCCCATAGAATTCCACCACCAATTCCCCGTGACCATCACCATAGTCCCTCGTGTTCTCTCCACCCTCGTCATTTTTGACTGCGTCACCTCCCTGCTCCCGTGACGCATTGACAGTCACTACTTTATGTGTCCTGAAAGCGGAAGGCAGCAAGGCCTTTAATGTTCACAGTCTTATTTTTACAAGTGTAGAAGTATTCCTTTAGCAATATTGGATGTGGTTCACAATGGAATTTATTTGAAAATCTTGCTTCACTTTCCTTAACGTTTTTATTGTTTTTGAGATTTTTTTTTCCACTCAGGCCATGTCTCCATCATTTAGGATACATCTCCATATAATAGCTTGATTAGCCTTGACATCTTAGCAAGCTGTATTTTTTTTTTTTACATTTTCTATACATTTTCTAGGATTTAGTATTTTCCTTCCAGATTCAGTTCAGGCTTCCATCTTCAATGAACTCTTACAATCCAGCAGTAAGAGTTTCATTTTTGTCTTAATCAGTTTCATCTTTGTCTTACATGCAGGTAGTGTTTGTAATACCTAATTTGGTGCTTACTCTCCCTCTGTTTTTGCCTTTTCATTCTTACCTGAATGATATTCGGCTATTTTGTAGTTGTGATTCCATGTAAGGGGTCGCATCAGCTCTCTAGGTAAAGGTCAACTCTGGTTGTGTCTGGATTGGTTCACAGATAGTTTTTTTTTTTTTTTTTAATAGAAGTCTTGATTTTGGTGCCAGCATTTGAAAACTGGTTAATTACATGTAAAAATGTGGATTTATAATTTCACTTGAGTCTAGCACACATGGGCACTCATTTTTGGAGGTGACAGTCCCCTGGATGGAGGCGCAGCTGTCCCTGGACAGAGAGCAGGGCCCCGCACACCGAGCTCCCTCCTGTTTACGTTGATCACTTTTTTTAAAAGATTTATTTATTTATGCATACAAGAACTGGGGTGTAAGCCCAGAGGCGTGGATGGTGAGAGGATTCACCAGAGAGAATGGGGAGCAGAACAGGTGGGTCTATTGAGGTACACTGCTGAGGGGAGCGGCAGGGAGACACGAGAGGTCTGCTGTGCCCTGTGGGTTGCTCCTGGCCAGCTGGGGATCGAACTTGTGCTGCAGTGACTAGCGATAGCTTGATAGTGCTGTCTTTAACCCCTGCGCCACCAGGGAGGCCCCTTTTATCACGTTTCTTCCTGGGCCAGTGTGCACTTGCCGTCACGATTTTCAGACTTTTGTTTACCCATCTAGGCTATAACATCCTGGGAGTCAGAGGTAGTGATTTTTTTGTGACTTTTCTCTATTCTCTTGCTGCTGAAACAGTACTTGACCCATAGTAGTCGTTCAATAAGTTAATTTGTTAAAAGATATCTTTTGTGTGAAGCTGGGCATATATTAAGCTTCTTGAAAGCTAGGGGAAAACAATTTCCAAACAGTTCACGCAAATTAAATGAGTAATCTTCACAACTCCTTTATGAGATTCACAAGGGATATACAATATAGGGATTAATTTATAGTGTGGAAAGAATAACGTTTAATGAAACTATTCCCAATTGAATGTTCAGGGAAGATTTAGATACACAAAAAGTAATTACCTGTAGTGAAAATTGCCCGATAGGGTTGGCACAAGCTGATTCTTTACCAGAAAGTTCCATGGGCTCTCTGGAGTGGGGGCTTGCCTTCCAGAGCCTAAATGCACAGCAAACAAGCATTTCCGAATCACCACAGTGCCTCAGTCAGCTTCACTTACGGTTTATATACCTCACGGTGATCCGGACTAGGCGTCAATACAATCACCTGCCGCAGAACACTTTTTTTTTTTTGCTTCTTTTTTTTAAGATGTGTTTATTTATGCATACAAGAACTGGGGTACAGGCTAGAGCTGTGTGGGAGGGTGAGAGGATTCACCAGAGACAGAGCGGGGAGCAGAACAGGCAGACTGACTGAAGTACACTGCTGAGGGGAGCAGCGGGGAGATGGGAGAGGTCTGCTGTGCCATGTGGGTTGCTCCCTGGCTGGCTGGGAATCGAACTTGTGCTGCAGAGTCTGTGGATAGCTTCACAGTACTGTGCTTAACCCCTTGCACCACCAGGGAGGCCCTTTTTTCTTTTTTTTTTTTTTTTTTTTTTTTGCTTCTGTATTTAGTTATATTTCAAGTATATCACCTGGGGATAAGGGGACTTGTGAAGATTTTTTCCATTTATTTAAAAATATTAATAAAACCACCAATCATTTAAATATTTCTTTGAAGAATTGGTTCTTAGCAATGTAAATTTCTTTTTCATTTCATTATGAACTCTCCAAAGATTGAGCAAAAAAAAAAAAAAAAAAGATACAGCATTTACACAAACATGTAGAACTAAATACATATATAAAATATGATTTGGGATGTTGGCCCTTCGATATACTTAGAAATAGTTGAAAATCATTGTGTATTTTTGACAGGCATTTGAAAATGCACAAAATGACACTCAGTGATCAAATATTAATGACTCGGAGAAGCTAGAGGTAAATAAAAGACTCAGCAGACAAGATTGATTTCACAAAGCCCAATTAGGGAAATAAAACCACAGATTTCTTATTTCATGTTTCTTGTGTTTAGTTTATGCTCCATTCTAGTTAACCTGGTTTTTGTACCCACAGTCCACAGCCACTAGAAAAAAGGAGAAGCTTCCTCAAGCCTTTGCCACTCACCCAGCAAGAAGTGGAAACATCTGAATATTGAGGAAGCACCAGCAGCATTATATAAAATAGATACCAAACAACTGAAAAAAAATGCAATGCTGAAAATTTGTGTATGTATTTATATATATATAAAACATGGAAAAAATGAAGCAAAGAAGATATTCTGTCCCTTTCTCATCATGATACTAAGTTCCCATGTTCTGATTCACTCAGAACTCACAAACCCAGCTGACTTTCAGCGTGAGGCATGCTGAGCACCTCTGTTTAGAGAGAGAGGAGAGACAAGTTCTACGTGTATAACCTGTGATTGCTAATACCACACCAAGTTTATTTTTTAAAAGGATTTATTTATTTATGTGTACAAGAGCTGGGGTGTAAACCAGAGGTGCATGGGGGAGGTGCGTGAGAGGATTCACCACAGAGAGTGGGGAGCAGAACAGGTGTATTCACTGAAATCCACTGCTGAGGGGAGCAGCGGGGAGACAGGCGAGGTCTGCTGCGCCATGTGGGTTGCTCCCTGGCTGGCTGGGGATGGAACTTGTGCTGTAGTGGCTGCCGATAGCTTGACAACACTGTGTGCTTAACTCCTGCGCCTCCAGGGAGGCCCCTAGTATAATAAGTTTAAAAGAAGTTTCTCTAATAACCACATGTAATAACTGTATTCAGAAATAAAGCATTTTTATACCAGGAAAATGGTCTTGAACTAAGAGGGACAAGTTGAGTAGATAAAATCTCCCTTTCTGCAGCGTGTGCTTCAGGCATCCAAACAAACGAGGTCAATGAAAGATGGAGATTAATTAGGGCGCTGATGAATCCTGCCAAAACCCTGGGCACGAAGGCCACGTAGGAAAGGACTTAAGCTGCTCAAAAACGACGAATCCAAGCAAAATTCAGAGATGAGGAAAGGGCAGTTGGAGCTGGATGACAGTCAAACGCTGTGTTTATGGAGCCCTCGGAGGGCCTCTTTCTCGCGCTCCTTTTTAAATCCCTGAGGTAAAGACACTCATTTGAAATGCAATTGGCATTAGTTGCTTCACTTTGCTTTCACTTAGAAATTTCCCATCGCCCCAACTGTTTGGATTGTTCTTTATTTTCGGAGCGTGTGTGTGTGTGGAACGTTAATGTATTTCCAAGAGCAAAAGGTCCCCTCAGGAAACCAGAGCCTCTGCCCTGCCTCCTCCTCTTGTGCTCCATCAGCTCCTGTTTCTGGCTTAGTCTTCTTGAGTTTGTTTTCCTAAAGCTAGGCAGGGGTAGGGTAGGTAAAAGGCATCAGGCTGTTCTGCCCTCCTGCCATTAGGATGGATGAGGGAACCCTGCGGTCCTGAGTGCAGGCCTGAGGGCGGCACCTGGAGTGGCGTGCGGGCATGCGTAGGTGGGCACACCTGGGCTGAGACTGGTTTATAAGGGGGGCGCAGCAGGGTGCGGTGTGGTGGGGGTGCGGCGTCGAGGGTGGAGTGCAGTGGAGTGCACGGAGGAGTGCGGCGCGGCGACCACAAGCCACGGCGAAGAGCCTGTGGCTGCTGGAACCTTCATAAACCTGCCCGGAATGGGTTGGTCGCGTTACAGCAGGTGTGTGTGTTCTGTTTCCTTTTTATGGCATTCCTTTTTTTATGGCGGGAACATTGCTTCACGGCACTTTATGACCTAGAAGCGTAGATTCAGCTGTGTGTTACCACATGTAGGGGCAGGAAGGACCACAGGGCAGGTTCTCTGATCCAGCAGACCGGGTAAAGGAGGAGTCAGAGTCTTCAGTGGTTTTGCAGGTCTTTTATTGGGGTTACCAGGTACACAGCAGGCAGGGGTGCTGGGGAGCCGGGAGGCTGGCAGTCCTCCCAGCCCCCAGCAAGTCTTCACTCTATCTCTCCAGCCTTCTCTCGGCTTCTGCTGCTCTTGCTTCTCTCTCGGCTTCTTGGCTTCTGCTGGCGTCCCCGTGACACCGCCCTTAAAAGCCCAGTCTTAGCCCAGGTGAATCCCATCCACCTAGGCCCACAACCCACTCCAGGTGCCGCCATCAGGCATGCATTCAAGACCGCAGGGATCCATCATCTATCCTGATGGCGGGAGGGCAGAAAAGCCTGACATTTTTCCTTACCCTACACCACACCCACAGCTAAGCCTCCTGACCCCCCATCGCAGTCCATGAAACCCCACCTCACTCTGTCAGTTTTCTTTTTTTTTAAGGATTTATTTATACAAGAGCTGGGGTATAGGCCAGAGATGCGGGGGATGAGAGGATTCACCAGAGACAGAGAGGGGAACAGAACCAGGAGGAATAACTGAAATCCACTGCTGAGGGGAGCAGCGGGGAGACAGGAGAGGTCTGCCGTGCCATGTGGGTTGCTCCCTGGCCGGCCGGGGATCGAACTCGTGCTGCGGAGGCTGCTTCATAGTGCAGCGCTTAACCCCTTGCACCACCAGGCAGGCCCGCTCTCTGTCAGTTTTCTTAGGTTGTGGAAACGACTTAAAACTACAATCAAGTATTTTCAGTGATTAAAATGGTAGACGTCTATACCTATAACTTAAAAATGTTATTTTGTTTAGATATCTAAGTTATTAAGGTAGATTAAATATAACGAGGAAAACACATGCTTTCTGCAGGGCAGTAAGAAGTGGCTAATGCACATCCTTAGTAAGTAAGAGGGATTCAGGACCAGTGCTATCAAGCTTTGCCCGCCCCTGCCACCCCCTTTGGTAGTCTCAGTTCTGCAGTCAGATTTGTAGGGTTTGTTTGGTTTCTTTTTCTCTCTGCCTTTGTTTTGTTCCTTTATATTCCACACATGAGGGAAATCATCTGGTGTTTGTCTTTCTTCTGACTTCCTTAGTGCAACCCCCTCTAGTTTCATTGTGCCAATCAAAACCACAGTGAGACATCACCTTACACTCCCGTCAAAAACAAGACTAACAAGCATTCGCAAGGGTGTGCTGAGAGAGGACCCTCCTGCATGGGTGGTGGGAGTGTACATGCGTCCAGTCTCGATGGGACAGTGTGAATGTGTCTCAAAATATTAAAAATACAGCTATGATTTAGCAATTCCACTCCTAGCTCCCTATGCAAAGAAATAAAATCACTAATTTGAAAGGTTTCATGCACTCACTCCTATGTTCATTGCAGCACCATTTACAATAGTTAAGTTATGGAAACACCTGTGGGTGCCCAGGGACAGATGACAGGACTAAGAAGATCTGGCACATATAAGCAAGGGAAGACTACTCGGCTATAAAAAAAGATGGAACTTGCAATATGTTTTCTTATTCCTTTTCTTCCTTAAGCAGAAATAGCCAACTATACATGCACTTTATTTATTTTTTTGATTTCTAAAGCAATGATGCCACTTATTTTTTTATTTTTTAAAATAAATTTTATTTTTATATTCCCCTTACAATTGCAGTCCCCTTATTTTGACCCCAATCCCTCTCCTCCCCGCCCCCCACCCCCCATAAAGTGTCTCTGCTATGAGTGAGACCATCCGGTATTTTTCTTTTTCTTTCTGGCCTATTTCGCTGAGCATGATCCCTTCCAGCGCCATCCATGTTGCTGCAAACTGCATGAGTTTATTTTTTTGATGGCCGAGTAATATTCCATGGTGTATATGGACCACATCTTCTTGATCCAGTCATCTATTTTTGGGCATTTGGGTTGTTTCCAAAGCTTACATGCACTTTATTTTAAGCAATATCTCCCTCATCTGATATAGAGACTTTGTAACAATAGAGATCAATTTTGAATGGTATTACATCACATTGTTCCTAACGATCTTTATCTTTCTTGTCCATTGTTTTACAGTTGTATAATACTTTGTGTATATATTTATTATACTTTACCCAACCAAATTCTTATAGAAAAGCCTGACTTTTAATGCTCTTTATCCCAACATTTTTTAGTATACCTTGTAGGTATCAATACATGTGTACAGAGTCAGAGAATTGATGGATAGGAGCTGTTTTAGATGAGCCTAGAAAGATGTAGAGTTTGAATTGCTAGAGGGGGAGAAATTGGGGAGTTCTGAACAAGGTGCACGCTGAGCAGGGGTGTCACTGTATCAATGACAAGACTGACCCTCAGGATAGAAAAATTATATCATCAGATAGGGGACTAGATTGGCGATCTCAGTTGAGGCCAAAATAAAACTCCTTTAAAACTGCATTCAATGTTATATTTTATTAATATTTTTTGATGGCATAAGTTTCCATGGCTGGAGGAAAATATATTTGGAGATAGTGGGAGAAATGAACCCGAGGTGATGAAAGTGATGCTAGATTTTCCATGTTATGTACTATTTTGGTAAGATTGCTCGTGTTTTAAAATTGTTTTTTTTTTTTTAAGATTTATGCATATTTTAAAATTGTAGCAGAACAAACAGAATTGAATTATCTTTCAAAATAGGTGTAACTGATTTTGATTATTTGATCATGTGTCCAAAAGCTATGTACATATCTTCCCTAGGAATTGTGTGTGTGTGCGTGTGTGTGTGTAGCGGCAGGAAGGACACAGAGCAGGTTTTCTGATCCAGCAGACGGGGTAAAGGAAGAATCCTGGAGCCCTCGGTGGCTTTTCAGGCTTTTATTGGGATTTACCATGCACATGGCAGGCAGGGGTGCTGGGGGGCCGGGAGGTTGGCAGGCCTCCCAGCCCCCAGCAAGTCTTCACTCTCTCTGGGCTCTGCGGACCTCTCTCGCGTTCTCTCTCGTGGATCTGCTTCTGCTTCTCTGCTTCTGTTCGTTCTCGGCTTCTACTGGTATCCCCACAACGCCACCCCTAAGAGCCCAGTCTCAGCCCAGGTGAATCCCATCTACCTATGCCCACACCCCACTCCAGGTGCCGCCATCAGGCATGCATTCAGGACCGCAGGGTTCCGTCATCTATCCTCATGGCAGGAGGGCAGAAAAGCCTGATGCTTTTATCTCACCCTACAGTGTGTGTGTGTCTGCACATGCATTGGAGCCATATAGTACCCAGCCATAGCCTGTGATAGTGTGATTATCTTCACTGAAGTTGGGAGAAGGGCACGACGAGAAGGTTGCAGAGAATTTATACTGAACTAGTTGAGTCGGCAGCGCCAGCCTGGCAGTGATTGGTGAATCAGAGCAGGTCACCAAGTGACATGGGTGTGTGGTTGCTGGGAACGTAAACCAATGTCTGCTCATATCCCCTGGTTCTCAAGACCTGAAAGTCTTGGTTCTCTGCTCAGGACCACCCAAGGTAGAATTGGGTTCTTGGCTGGGTCTCAGCCAGGGATTGCGTCATTCTTTCAGCTCAGAGTTCAGCCTCTTCTGGTTGGAGGGGTCAGAGGCAGCGTCCAGCCCCTGCGTGCCTTAACACCTGCTCTTCTCATCACTTAGAACCCGCACAGGAGAATCTGCTTCTTGCCGAATCCATTTTGTGCTTCAGATCTTCACACTGGGAAGAACTCCACTTTGAAGGGCTCGTGTGACTAGGCCAGACCGAACCTGTGTGGGCCAGTGGTCCCTTCTTAAGGTTAACAGACAGGGGAGTGACACGCCATCGTGTCCTAAATCCCTGCCACACTCAACAGCAGAGATTTAATCAGAGCGGGCTGTTGGTGGGTCACCTTAGAATTCTGCCTACCACGCCAGGATAGAGACAGAGCACTTAGGAAGTTACTATATTCATCAGGATTTGGGTCAGAAAGGCCTTGATTCAGGAGGGAGAGGGATGAATGGATAGAAGCAAACACATCTTAAACGGGGGATCAATAAGACTTGCTGATTGATTAAGGGATGTGGAAAAGGTAGGTCATCAACAGTGGTTCAAAGCAAATAAAGTAACTGAAGCAATTAATTGAAGCAAGGGCATGAGAAAAGGAGGTGTCTTTGACCAGGAGGTCAGCGAGTTTGGCTTGAGAGAAGTTGAGTCTAACTTAACACTTGGCCACACCGGGATGGGAATATCTGCGAGGCAGTTGTAAATACGTGTATCGTCACAGCAGGGAAAGGAGCTCAGACATGTGGAAACAACATGGCAGGCATCACTTAACAGATGTAGTTCAAGTGCTGAGAATAACTCTATGGTTCAAGAAAAATGGCATCGATATCTGTGAGGGATTGAACTATGTCCCCCCAGACTCCAGATGTTGAAACCGTAACCCCATTGAGACAGAGTCTGCAAGGCGCTGACCACAGGTCAGCGAGATAGCAGATGGCCCTTTTCTGAAGGGCTGGTGCCTGAGGAGGAGAGGCGGAGACCAGGGTGTGTTACACAGGAGCAGCCCTGTGAAAACCGGAAGAAGGGGGCCCCCCCAAGTGTAGGGTAAGGTAAAAAAGTATTAGACTTTTCTTCCCTCCCACCATTAGGATTGATGATGGATCCCTGTGGTCCTGAATGCATGCCCAATGGCGGGCACCTGGAGTGGGGTGTGGGCATAGGTAAGTGGGCACACCTGGGCTGAGGGACTGGGCTTATAAGGGCGGCGTCACAGGGACGCCAGCAGAGCGGAACAGCAGAGTGAAAGAGAAGCAGAGACCACGAGAGAACATTGGAGAGCCCAGAAAGAGTGAAGACTTGCTGGGGGTTGGGAGGCCTGCCAGCCTCCCGGCCCTGCAACACCCCTACCTGCTGTGCACCCGGTAAATCCCAATAAAAGCCTGAAAAGCCAGTGAGGGCTCCAGGCCTCCTCCTCCAGCCGGAGCTCGAATCCTAGAAATCCTGCTCGTCCTTTCCTGCTACTACAGCAAGCTAGGCGGGGGCCCTCACCAGGAGCAGCCCCCACACTTTGACCTTGGACTCCGGCCTCCAGAGCTGTGTTCTCTGCTCCCCATCAGCACTCCCAGTCTGTGGCATTTTATCATGGCCACCCAAACTGGCCCATCGGGACCAGGTACGTTTATAAGAGACGTATTTTTGAGGAGTCAGGAAGATACAGAAGACCAGCAACCAGAAGACCAAGTTGTGGGACACTCGGAGGGACAAAGGGCCTGGAATCCTGGCTTCCTCTGCAGTGGACCAGGCCTCTGATGCTGCACAGGCCCTTGAGCTCTCAGAGCCCTGACCCATAGCTGGCAGTGCCCATCCCGCTGCTGATCAGGAAGACCGTTGTGCCTGCCGGCAGCTCCTTTGATACTGCCAGGTGTATACAACTAAGTCATTTTCTAAGCTCTGAAGCCCTAGGCTAATGCGCGTCAGCCTTAGTGGTGTCTGGAGTTATGAACGGGACCACTGAGGGGAGCCTCACAAAGTGACTCTGCTTCCCTCTCACCTCTGAGCAGACAGGACATCAGCTCTCGCGTCCTGCTGTGGTCCAGCTCTTTGTCACACTGTGATAATGTGGAGGTTCAAAGCCAGGTCCGTGCGGTCCTTACAATTGTCTCAAACAAGAGCAAGCGGATTCCAAGGTGCAGCGTGAGGAGCGTGGGTGTGGGATGGGTATCTCCCAGTCAGAGTGTCTCCCTGGTCAGGGAGCTCTCTGGCGAGGGCACCTCATTCGTCGAGCATCCAACTGGCCAGATGCCTCAGGGGTAAGGACCCGACTGCAGCTGCCTCTTGAGTCTTGACTGTCACAGGAGTGGCCGAGCTCGTTGGGCAGAAGCCAGCTTTATGGCGTGAGGTGCTGTTCTGTGTTTGGTCTGTTCGAGGGGTTCTCTGTTAAAAACGCATGTGGAAAACTTGGAAAAATTCAGGCAAAATATTTCACAAAGTCAAACACTTTAGCCCGACAAAGAAACTGCCGTGAAACGGACGGACTAGCCTCCTTCCTCGCCCGCTGAGGAGAGCTCAAGTGGGTTTTTACCTCATCTTCCCTCTCAGAGATCTACCTTAGTTCTAAAAAAAATATTTAACTGACATCAAGAATCGGAATGGATTACTGTCAAATCCTTTTTCTGTTGGTCTTTAAGGATATGAAAGCTTTTCACATCTCTGAGAAGGTTTAGATGGAGCCTGATAGAATGGGAGTTTTAAGGGATTAAAAGCACTGTGCTCAGAAATGGTTTTCCTTTAAAGACTGACACAACGTATTGAATGTAGTAGGCGCCCTATTCATGTTTGCATTCCAAATTTTATGAAAGTAATTGTGTGTGTCTAACACTATTGTAATATCGAGAGAAGATAGTTTCATAAATCATTTACTGCCTGCTGCTGTGTTTCTGTAAGGCTGGCACACACATGCTCAGTATATTTTGTTTGAAAATGTTTGTATTATTAAAAAAAAAAGGACTAGCAGAGATTGTAAAGCAAACATGAATGCTACTCAACACTAAACACGCTGAAAAGAGCCATGAATCTTCTTTATAAGTGCCAAGCAGGCCCAGGTTCCCGAAGGGAGCAGGAAGCATCTAGAAGAACCTGAAGAGGCTCTAAGGAAGGACGTGTTCATAGAGCAGTTTGAAGACACCGCTGAGGGGTGTCCAGACATCTGCAGGGAAGCTGTTTCTGCAGCTGTGGTTGTTGGGGCAAAAGCACTAAATGCAGGGCTTAGTACCCCGTGAGGCCTGGGGCGGAGGGACAGGAGCTGCGCAGGGGGCCACAGCAGGACAGAGATCCCAAGGAAGGGCCAGGCAGGGCCAAGGAGAGAGGCCTTGAACCTCTTTCTCCTATCCCCTCCCAGACCCTCTGCTCCCCTTCCCACCCCACCCCCGTCCTCCCTTCCCTTTCCATCCCTTCTCCTTTGCCCATTAGCCCACGGTCTAAACCCAACTGGAGCTTGGAGGATAAGAAAGTAGGGACTGGGCTGTGGTCGTGGCTATGGTCATGGCCGTCAGCCTCCAGGGCCTCAACGGGCAGGGAAGGCTGGGCTGGTGGGGCTGGGCTGGTGGGGCTGGGTAAAGGGGTGAGGATGGAAATAACTGGAACAGAGAGCATCGGGACGCCCACAGCACACTCCTGACCTGTGCGTGTTGTGCCGCTGACATGACTTTCAGGGCCGGAGGCCGCTGTTCCCTCTGAGTGTGGTTGTAGCTCGGGCTGGGGACAGCCGCGGAGGAGGGACGTGAATGAGGCAGGAAGGATGAAGACCTCACAAGACATGTTATCTTACAGATAAGTTTGTTTTCGCATGATTTGAGGAGACGTACTTGTTCTCCTCTGCACTGGCTTTCGAATTGTATTTTTCCCCTGACCATGAATGTAAGAATCAAGGCGAATATTTTTTCCAGTTACCCTGCAAACAACCAGTAAGGATTGGCAGGTGCCCGTGTCAGGAAATGCACAGATACATTCTTGGTGGAATTGGTGGATTCGCTCCTTCCACGATTTCTTACTGTGGTGACATTTTAGATTTCATAATCCATGGATTCAGAAAGCAGAATCACTTTCAAAATGCAGCCCGTCCTACAGAATTGGGCCTGTCCCACCCCCACCCGTGGTACCAGGCCTGGCACTTGATACCACACCAAGGTACATGCCTCAGCTGGACGGATGACCTTGTGCGGATAGTTTTGTTGGTGCTGTGGTGTGTTTCCATTGCTGCCAGGCTCCCGTAGCATCTGCCCATGTCATTGCCACAGTCGAAAGAGACGCAAAGCTATTTTACGTCTCGTACTTTCGTCACTGGAGAGCAGCCAATGCAAACGTGACCAACTGTTTGTGGTGAGCTACATGACCCACGAAGATGCAACCAGCTGAGTGACAGAGCCAGGTTGTGCCAGTCACGGCTGACGTAGAGGGTTAGACCGTGGCCATGACACTGACGTCACATCAGACTCCACCTTTGCTGGTGAGCCGGGTGGCAGCCCAGCCGTGTGCTCCTGCCCTGAAGAAGGTATCGCTCGACAAGTCTTTTCACACTTTGAGTTTGCTTCTCTATTTTTTTTATGTTTGTTTTAGTCCTTTTACTGCAAAGTTTTCTAAAAATCATAAGTCAGTAGCTTTTTCTGCTGGGCAGAATAGGTGCATAAATGGTTTTAATTTGAAAAAAAAATTTTTTTTTGCTTGTAAACTTTTTTTTGTTTTTTTTCCCCTCTTATTTTTTATTTTATATATTTTTTACATCATTTTTCATTTTTGCACAATGTATGCATTTTCATCATGGCTACAGTCCTCCTACAATTCCCACCCCCCTTGTTTTAAGCCAGAAAGAAAAAGAAAAATACTGGATGGTCTCGCTCATAGCAGGAATTTAGAAAACCTAAATAAGGGACCAGGAAAAAGACTAATTATAATAAAGTAAAAAGTCAAAGTCAACAAGCAACTATAAACCAGGGACATAACACACTACGGGGGGAGGGAGAGGATAAGGGAGTAGGATCATGACTTGAACACATTTTAATCTCAAGTTAATTTCATGTGTGTTTGGCTTCAGTGTCGTTGGCACATAGTAACTTGGTTGGTAAAGGCTGGTTTTGTGGATGTTGTGAAGACCCCAGCAGGGAACAAACACTGACCTGAGGCATTCTGAGAAGTCTGAGGGAGTCTGAGGAGTCTGAGGGGAGAGTCTGAGGGAGACTGAGGGAAACTGAGGGAGTCTGAGGAAGTCTGGGGAGCCTGAGGAGACTGAGGAGACGGACTGAGGAGACTGAGGGAATCAGAGGGACTCTGGAACATCTGAGGATTCTGAGGGAGTCTGAGGAGGCAGGAGTCTGATGAGTGTGAAGGCTTGAGGACCGATGAGAAAGGAGGAGGGAACTCTGGCCTGGTGCTCTCTGGCTTGGCAGAGGGTAGTTGCTCACTCTCTGGGGACTTTCCAGGCTCCAGAGAGCTTGGCCTTCTGGGGACCTCTTTTCTGTATCCAGGCACCTGCTGGAGCATCTTTATGCAGGAGGGCTGGGGGATCACTTGTGGTCTCACCTATAGTCCTAGGAATGTGCTTTTGGCTTCTGACCGCCGGGGTCTTTCCGTCCTCTAGGTGGCCCTAATGTCTGAGACCCAGGGATGCAGCATTTGCTTTTCTCTCTGTCTCCACCTGGCCCACGTCTAGACCCCAGCAAACAACATTGTTGCCTCCCACTCCCCCCAAACTGGACATTTTCATTTCCTTTATAAAGTACACACACAGGCCCAACTTTGGAATTCCAAAGCTCTTTTCCTGTATTTTGGTAATTTCATTTACACTTCAGTTTTAACCCCATTCTTTTAATGCTGTGAATGAACACTTTGGCCCCTTTGGGTAAATATCCACTCAGAATTCAAGGTTATCAACCTCTTCTTACTTTCCACCCTCTTCT
This sequence comes from Talpa occidentalis, assembly GCF_014898055.3. Lineage (NCBI taxonomy): Eukaryota > Metazoa > Chordata > Mammalia > Eulipotyphla > Talpidae > Talpa > Talpa occidentalis. The sequence goes on along the minus strand of NW_023602073.1, from coordinate 150,218,518 downwards.
TCAGATATGGGTCATCAGGCCGAAGGGCCTCACCCGTAGGTATGGCCTCAGTAGAGAATTTGACTTGCTGGGGCCATGTGTCTCGCTGTCCTGCACTGAGGAGAAGCTGGGTATTGGTTTCCTTCCCTGTGGTCTGTCACTGGAGCTCATGGGCAGGCCACTCGGCCTCCCAGCTACCTGCTTTAAATACACTTACCTCTCCTGGCTAGAGTCCTATGGACAGGCAGGCTGCTCTGCCTCTTGATCCTTCTTGCTTGTTTGCCAGCTCCTGGCCTGCATCCTCTGTGCCCACAGGAGGCTCAGGACTGTTGCATAGAAACTCCATGTGAGTACACCTCCAGGGATCTGCTGCCACCGTGGGAGCTGGTGTTCCAGAGGCCATTTCCTCTGGCACAACGTGAAAGCCCATCTGTTAGTGTGCTTTCATTTAACTCAACCTAGCCGCCTGTGTCTTCTGTCCCCTCTCGACCTAGGGAGTTGGGCCTGAGGGTATGCGGAAGGCAGTCGTGATGGGTCTCACCTGCCCCCTGAGGTCTGTGCTCTCCCCACACCCTCCAGTTGCCCCGTCCATGGAGCCAATCAGATGTGTCTTCTTACGGCCTTTGCTATGATCCAGCATCCTTCATACCTCTCGGGTCTCATGTAGTAAATTCTGTCCTGGACTCTTACAGCTGCAGTAGACTCACCAATATTTTCTTGAAATTCCAAGTCTAGTCATTTGACCCTTTGCCTGGATTTCTTTTATGTCTTCCAGGCCTCTGAGACTCAGCCTGAGAGTCTGTCGTGAGGTAGATCATGCAGAGCATGAGAGGGCGAACCAAGAAGGGAACTGCTCATAGGTCATATTTCAAATTCTGGGGCTCCCTTGCTGTTTTGCTTCTGTGTTGAGTAGTTGAATGTCTTTCAAAGGTGGGTCAGTTAACAAATGACAAAATCACTAGGAGGATAAAATGGATTTCATCTGAAAGTGGCTGTTCACTCCTTCCACAGTGACTCATCAAGTTTGCTCAGTTTCAGGACATCTTGTGCATCCTCAAGTCTTTATTTCCTTACTAAGTCCCGGCGCCAAACCATTTCCTCTTCTAAAATGAAGACCCGCCATTGAGGGTGCTGTCCTCTCGCTGCATAACCTCAGGGAGACATGAAAGGAGGCCTTTTAAAGGGAAAAAGGAAAGGCGCTCTCAAAGCAGGTCTTTTATCTTTTTGCAGCGCCTTCCTCTGTCGGTCTAACTTTCAAAAACATCTTTCATCTTTGTTTCAACAAGACTCCTTCACCTGTCTTTCAAACAGGAGATTAAGTGCACAGAAACCCATGGAATGCTGTCTGTTTCCTAGGATTTCTTGACTCCTTCTCCCTTACGTCAGAGGGCAGTGGGCTGGGAATGGTGGGTGGGGGTGGGCAGCCAGAGTTATAGGTCAGAGAGCATCCTAACCCCTGCTGTCCCCTGTCCTCTGGTGGCGTCCAGCCTGGCGAAAGCAGTGTCTAAGTTCCGGTAGCAAACACCAGTGAGAGACTCTTGGGGCAAGTTCCTTTTGCATGTAGGTGCTGGTTGGGGCTGATAGCGCTAATGACGTGGCTAAGGAACAGGATCTCGGGAGCTTCACTGTGACCCTCCAGTAAACCTCAAACCACGTTATCCCCATCAGAAGTCACTCTCCCTCTCTTGGCTAGTCAGCAATGTTGTTTTTGATAGTAACACTTCATATCCTTCTTTATCCCCTTGGGTTTCCAGGTTTGCGTTTTCTGGGCCTATGTCTCAGCAAATACTTGGCTGCATTGACAGTTTTCTGAGGTTTAGGGAATGGGCCGTGGCACACATCATGTCCTGAGAGCACAGAAAGTCTTCCTCGTGTCTCTGAATAATGTGGTCTGAATAAGGGCTCACTTAATGTTTACATCTGCCAGAGCTTTGAGAATGAGCATTTAACTGGCTCAACTGGTCAGGTTGGTTTTATCTTCACTTTTAGATTTTTCCTGATGCCTTTTGTGGTGTTCCTGAACAGTTGATGAATGCCTTCACCAAGAAACCTGCAGTTCCTCAGTCTGTTATATGCATGTCAGAGAATTTCCATTGACTGTTTTCTTCTCCTGGGTTGTTAGGACACCGTTGAAAAACATTGAGGAAGTTTGCAAGGAGGAAATGGCCATTGTTGCTTTCAACTAGTTCTTTAATTTTGTTTCAAGAATTATTTCTATGTTTTGAATATGAGGTCTGCTTTATTCTGCAAGATTTATGACATTAACTTTGCCTCAATGTTAGTAACTCAATTGATAAATGTATATGAGGCATTTACACCTTTGGTAAGAAAGATTTATTCATATTATTGTCACCTAATTCAACATGCTAGGTTATAAAGGTATTTGAAAAATCGACCTTAAAATAGTAAATAAAGTAAGTTTTAAATCAAGAAAGTAAGTAACAGAAGAATGTAATTTTGGTACTTTCTGTTGGATTCATTTTTATTTCCACAAAACGACGATTAATGGGGAAGCCAGTCCACAGTGCAGCAGCAGACTTGCCCTGATGTTGGAAAAATCTATTCACTGTGGCCTTGGGAACCTGATACTACAAGCAAACAAGTATCTGCACTTTTACTTGACCTCTTCCACATTTGTTTAGACATAAGGCAGTTTTTCGGTGTGCATAATCCCCACCCTCTTCATGGGGGTGACGGAAGGCCCAAGGATCTCGATTTGAGGACACACTAAAGAGTCTTAGATTCTTTGAACACTCAGTGCTCTAGAATCTGGCCAGGAACCTGGTGCCAATCAAAAATATTTACACAGCACAGTTTGACTAATAATGAAGCGAAAATTTGTCTATTCACTAACTTTCAAGTCCTCATTCTAATCTCAAAAGGAGGGAGAAACATCATAATCTTAGCACAACAAGGTAGCTTCTCTGTTCAAATCTAAGGACTTAAATGTGGAGTCTGAGGGTCTGGCTTTTCCTTTATCCTCCCCCAAGGTCATTTTCATGGGGAGGGAGTCCCCGGGTGCTCTTCTCCTTCTTACGTGGTCGGTGTTATAGGCTGGACAGTGTCCCCCAAAGTAGACATGTTGAAGTTTTCACCTCCTTCTAGCTCAGACTGTGAGCTTATTTGGTGCGAGGGTCTATGAACAGTTGGACAGAGTAAAATGAGGCCATTGGAGGGGGTTCTAACCTAATACAGCTGGTGTTTGTATAAAAAGGAGAAACTTAGACACAGAGATGGACAGACACAGAAGTTGATGTGAAGCCAAAGGGACAGGATAGCCACTGGCAAGCCGAGGTGAGCCCTGGAACAGAACCAACCCTGCTGACACCGTGCCGTTGGGCTGGCCTCCAGAATCACGGAACACTCCAGTTCCGTTGTGCAGTTACAGCAGGCCGAGTGAACAGCACCGTGGGGAATGTCGCTTTGCCGTGTCCCACTTCCTGGCCTGTACTAAATGTGTGAGCAGCAAACCCTTCCTCACAGCATCCAGCATGGCCAGGAAAGTGAGCAAGGCCTCTTGCCGGGGTGAACGCCTGCAGGAATACTCATTGCTACCTTCTCGTTGGCTCTGTCTCTGAAGGAGCCAACAGGCGTGTGGACACCTGCAAATGGCAAGATGCCCTGAAATGACATAAACCCATCAGGTAGTTTTTACCAGAGTCATGGAGTGAGAATTTGAGTTGCTCAGTTTTCACAAGTCCATGGGTAGGATGGGCTCCCCTGCTTAGGGCCTCCCGGAGCTGGAGTGGAGGGACAGAGGGTCCTCCTCCGAGGGTTGGGTTGTCTTCTGAGCTCACAGGGCTATTGGGGCACATCTTTCCTCAAGCCCAGCCCCATGAGCCCATGCTCAGTGGCAGGCGCCAGCCTAGGGCCTGTCTCATCCAGCGCGGTGTAGACCTTGGCGTGGAGGTCAAGCCCATTCCACGTGTCTCCCTTTTTCATAACATGTCAGCTCATTGGGAACTTCAGTTAGATCTGAAAACCCCTTTGCCTGGTGATGTAGCCAAATCACAGCAGCAGCACAATAGTATTCACAGGCCCTGGGCTTCCAGGGAAGGCCCCAGCTGCTGGGAATCCTGAATGCAGCCCACAGCTGGCAGGATCTCCCTCCTGCAGGCTGTATTTAAAGTGAGGCCAAGGGTCGGATGTGGACAGCACAGCGCAGCTGTGTGTTACCTGTTTTGATGTCGAGCCTGTGTCCAGGCAGGAAGAAAGGAGCAGCCATGTTGGTTTGTGTTGGTCCCTGCTTATCAGTAGTAGTGACTCGTTGGCTGGAAAGTGGGCGGGGTTGGGGGAGGCTTACCTGGGACAGCGCTGCAGTGTCTGTGGTGAGCCATCATGGACACTTCCCCAGTGGAACTTCTTGTGACTGGCCAGGCCCTGGGGGTCCTGAAGATACATTTATTCGTCACAGGCCCTGGGGTGCAGGGCCTGCCAGAGCCTCACAGTGGGGTCAGGGGTAAAGGGGGAGAGAAGAGGACCTGGGATTCTGACTTTATTGGTGTCAAGGACAGTGTGCCTTGATTTTCACAGATTCTGTCTTTATTGGTGAGTTTAAAAGAGTGTGAGTTAAAGCACAGGAAGGGAAAAGCAGAAGTCAGTCCAGTGTTAGTTGTCCAGGTCAACCAGAGCTTTCCCAAGCGGGGAACTTTGAGGGTGCACAGCTTCATCCTTTATTTAGAACTGCAGCTGGCCATGTGTCTATTCTAGATGAATGTCTTCGAAGTGGACACCTTGGCAATCAAAAGCTTGGTGTCAGGCACTTGTGATACAATAAAAAGTGCCTCAGACGAGTGCTTTCTCTGCATGTTTTCAGTGCCTCGGTGAACTGGGCTTGAGTTCAGAGAAAGTCTAGTTCTACCAGCAGACCCTGAGTGCAGTTCAGGAGTAAGACAAAAGCTGAGGTATTTGGCCTGGGGAATGTGCTGGGGAAATTGTGAGCATGAAACTCTGGGCGCCCCCCCCCCCACCCGAGGCATGCTAAGCCCAGGATCCTTGGTTCCCACCTGCTGTTGGGTTGGTAGCTTCTCCAGTGTTGTCAGCTTTTGAAATGACTGACTTGCATCACTCCAGCCTCAGTGCCTATGGCACATCATCACTTTCCATGATCGTAGCGAATTTTCCCACGTCCCTTTCCTTCACAAAAGTTTTCATTTACGATAAGCAAAATCTAGTAATTTGCTCTCAATGTCCCCATCCAGTTAATACTTTTGAATCGAGGTCTCCTGGGGAAGCATGAGGATATATAAAAGAACACCGCTGATAGTGACTGTGACAGGAAAGCAGCCCTCTCAGTGAACCTTTTATCATACGCGAGTCTAGTTCTGCTTGAACTTGTATTACCTTCACTTCAGAGTCTTCACTGAACAAATAATATCACTGAAGTTCTGACTTATCAGAAAGACCATAGCATTCTATAATTAGGTTATGAATCCCTCCACTAGCAGGAACTATGCAGTCTTCTCAAAAATATTTCTACTCTGCAGTTAACTAGTGCTACAGGCTGCTTACTGTGTCCTGTCCTTCCAGAAGTTTATGGGCTTCAAGGCTCCCTGGCTCAGTTCCCAGGTCAGAATCCCTTATTTACCACACATTTTGCTTCAAATATGCTCTGTCATCACTTCTCAGAGTTTCAGGAATCTGGAGCACTGTGTGAAATAGCTTTCTGAGGCAACCTAGAAAAACTTGAGAGTTCATCTTCAGTGCATCTAAATTCCGCCTTTGTTATTGCTGTGGTTATAGAATGAAGCAAGATGGGGGTGTGTTAATTATAGCAGAGAGCTTCACTCCACGTCTATTCAGGCAAGGATAGTAAAAACAAAAAATGTTTTTAGAACATGATAAACCTGCCTTCAAGTTCAGTTATTTATCTTTGGATAAATTATGCATCTTTTTGATCTTCAGCTTTCAAGGACTGATTCTGAAGTTTAAGATGAGAGAATTTAGATAAAATGCTTGCTCAGTTTAAAAGCCAGCTACTTGGCCAAGTGTTAAAAAACAGCCGCCAAAACCCTTCTCGCTGCAGGAAGGAACTGACTTTCCTAATGAATGCCTGATCATGGGCTTTCTCAAAAAGCTGGATGTTGTCATAGCAACTGTCCAGACCACAGAGTCAGAGTTATTAAAAGTCTCTTCGCTTTCAGGAAGATCCAGTATTTTGTTTCTGGGAGAAATGTATTAGGAGTCGGCAGCCTATGCAGGAGTTATGATAATCCCAAGCAATAAGTTTTACCGGTGGCGGCATGGGATGCGTCATGTCAGTGGGTTAAGAGCGTATGAAATGGGCTCAAAATGGTGGTGAAATTTTAGGCAGCGTGAAAACGACAAACCCATGACAAGGAATGTGGAGACAGAGCGGCGGATGGATTTCTGGGCCAGGAAACATGGAGACCAAGGCCAGAAGCTATAGAGATAAGTAGAAACAGAAAAGTAGGAACAAAGCAAACATCAACACACACATTTGGAAGGACAGAGGTTTAATAAGTCACCGGCAAAGAAATCTGATACAACCCGCCCTTCACATGGCTGTCTACAAATTACAGCCTCGTTTAAAAAGGAAGCTTCTTGCAACTCGCTCCTTTTAGCTTGAATATCTGATGTCATTTCTAACCTTTAGCTGTGCAGAGTAATCTCTAGAAACGGTGATTTATGCTCCCCAAGTCAGATGATGCAATTCTGCTCCGCTGCCTGCCTCGAGAGGGTGGTCTTGATTGTGTGGCCCAAACTAGCACTTGTGAGCTCCCGATTTACTCTTCTCTGTAAGTGGACACCTTGTCCACCAGCGCGGATCAACCACGCTATCACGCGTGTGCCTCTCTGTGGTCGGTCGGTCGGTCTGTCTGTCACCTCAGGCGCTGCAGCTCTTGCCTGAAGGGGCACCATCGCTGCCCTGCAGTCCAGCGAGGCCTCTGCACAGACCGCCTGCGGACGCAGCCAGGGCCCAGCAGACCCAGCAGAGGGCCCGGCGAGGCTCCTGCAGTCTCTGCCTCTGCGTGCACTCCTTCTGCAGCACCTGCTGTGACAGCACCCGCCTCCCTGAGAGTCTGGGGCGAAGTGACAGTGGCTTGATGAGGGTTTGGGACGTTGCCATGGACTCGCCCGAGTTCTGGAGCTGAGCGCACGTCTCCACGGCTCCCATGGCCCCCTGTGTTTCTTTATGTCTTCTTCAGAGCCACCCAATAACAGATTTGTGTGTTTTAGTTTATTTACCTTTTGGGTAAGTGCGTGTCCCTGAATTTATGATTCGAGTCTGTACTGTAATTCGAAGATTTTAGAACATTGTGCAGGTAAGAGCTTTATCTGTGGCCTCTTTCATTTTAGAAAGAAGACACTGATTTCACACAACAGGCAGGAAATTTGCCAAGATTACTATTCAATGCTACTGCAATTTGTTATACATGTAAAATATATTATATAGAAATACATATGCCATGTATTTGTATATATTTATATTTTATATTATTTGTTGTTTATGTGAAAATATATACACATGCGTAAACATTTATATATAATATATACATTTATATATTTCATGTTTGTATATATTTATGTTGTTCTATTTATAGACAGATAAATATGTATGCATATGTAGTCGTACTTAGCATATTTTACATTTTAGAATTTAACAACTTGCAGTAACATTTGATAGTAACCTTGGCAAATCTCTCACGCCCCCGTGTCTGCTTTTGCACTGTGATCATCACGAACAGCAAAGACCCGAGACCCTGCAGCTGCATCCGAGAAAGAAGCTCGCACTGCAGAATTCTAACTCGCACCATTGGCTTCATCCTCTGTTCTAACCTCAAAATCCATGACATTTACTGGAGTGTTTCATGGAGCATTCTGGAAGGTACAAAGCTAAATGCTCTTTTTTTTTTTTTGCTGGTCAAGAGGAGAGTGAGTCGCTCTTCCCCAAGCAACTGTGTATACACTGAGGCTGCATGGAGGGTAAGGGAGGGTGAACTACAGGTTAGAGAGAAGTAACAGCTGATGACGTCAGATGAAACTGACGTCACCAGCAAAGACAGGAAGAGAGGAAGGAGCACCCTGCGTTCCGGTGGGCCTGGTGTTTTCTCACTGGACCTTCTCCACCCGAAAATAAAACAGGAAAAATATTAGGGACTACATGAATACTTGACTTGCAAATATCTTCCCTGGTGTCCTCTTCAAGTGGTCACACTAACAGATGCCTATACCTATTTAGCTGTGAAAAGTGTATAAAGTGCAGACTCAGCCCCCCACTCTTCCCCCCAATGCCCTGGGTGCACCCCGACAGTCTCCACGCGCACCTCTTACATGCGGTCGTTATGAAATGGGCTAATGCCGGGAGCGCGGGCTGCTTTGCAAGGTGCTGCTGCTGTTTAGAAAGAGAGCAGCGTCCCTGTCCACCGGGCGCTCTGGACTCCTGACAGGTGCCCACGAGTGGACGCCCGCGGGACGCCAGGCCGGGGCGGGCGAGCCAGGACCTCCGTGCACAGGCCTCTGCGCGCTCTGCTGCAGGTGCGCCTGAGACCCAGCACTCTGCCGAGCTCTCTTCTCACTTGACGCGGAGGACCCGCCAACTGTTTATCATAGCGAGTGTTTTCTCCGTTCATGGAAGCTGAACCTTAGTTTTAAGTCACCATTTTTCTTCATAGCCGTGATACGGAATCGCACCCACGAAATTTAGCATCGATGCAGTATTTCCTACACAAGTCCTATCAGATGTCCCCACCATTGTTTCCAGAGTCCTTTATCAATGTTTTTAAAATTGTTTTTGATCAAAAATCCAGTCAAGGATCACATGTTGCATTGTGTTGATCTGTGTCTTTAGTTTGGAGCAGTCCTACACACACACACACACACACACACACGTGCGCACACACACCCCCACACACACCTTTTGCTTTTCAAAACTTGACATTTCCACGATTCCCAGCCAGTTACCTTGTAGCATGAGCTGCAACCAGGATGTGTTCCTGGTCTCCTCATTGTAGATTCAGTCAATCATTTCTTTCCTCAAAACTCAACAGTTTGTAACTGCCGGCGAACCTTCCACTGCAGGAGCCAGCCTCCTCCTGACACTCTCAGGGGTTCTGTGGGAAGACGCTTTGTGCAAATATCCTGATTCCTAGAAACCTCTCATCCACTTGCTCTCCATCTACCAGGGATCTATGTGGACTCACAGTGTTGTGGTGCGGAAGTTCAGTGTTCTTGCTGCCTTGTTCCTGGCCTGCCCCTTACCTGCTGTGCGATCCCACAGAGGACACAGTTCTGTCCTCATTCGATGTTACCATCCGCTTCCACCATGATTCTTTTTAATGTTTAATTTTCCCAAACATGGCCAATGTGACTTTATCTTTGCCTATACGCTCACTTCCCACACACACACACACACACACTTTATCTTGGGCCTGGTAGCAGGTGTCCTGGTTCATTTTAGTGGGAAATTATATTTAGAAGCCAGCATTCTTGTTGCTTTGAAGAGCTGACCTTCGAGACTCTCTAGTGAGCCAATACTGATATTGATGCCCTGGGGAATGTATGTGCAGGCACACACAGGGCTGCTCAGAGAACCAGAGCCTGTGATTGAAACAAATTAACCCAAGTGCCCACCAGTGGTGTATTGATTGAATAGGCTATGATTTATCCACATATCAGATCACTATTTAGTTATGAAAAACAATAAGGGCAATCTCAGTGTACTACTGTGGAATGAATTATAGGATGAATTAGTAAGCAAGAAAAGAATTTTTGTGGAAATGAATATAAAACACTGTCATTTATCTAAGAAACAAATCTAAAGGACACACACACACACATTTCAGCCTATATTAAAAAACAAGTTATACAATGTGAAGGTTAACTAGAAATCTAAAAAACAAAAACCAAATTAGAACCTGCTTTTGGAATGTGGAATAAATAAAATAGAATAGGATAGACAAGAATAGAAGGAAGACTGACAATTTCATATTTTTGAAATGTGACTTGAGAAACTTAATTATCTTAAGTAATTATAAAGAGTTAAGTATTTAAAAAAATTGAGAATCAAAAATAAAGGAATGTAAATGTATTTCCAGTCACTATGATAGCCACCATTTCAAATGCTTTCAGAACAATCACTAGGCTCCATATTTTTTCATTAATTAATTTTTTTGTTTATTTCTTTTACATCACTGTGTATTCCTTGTAAAATCCCCACCACTGGGCCTCCCTGGTGGCCTGAGGAATTAAGCACCGCAATATGAAGCTATCCGCAGCCTCTGCAGCACAAGTTTGATCCCCAGCTGACCAGGGAGCAACCCACATGGCACAGCAGACCTCTCCTGACTCACCCGCTGCCTCCCTCAGCAGTGGATTCAGTCAATCTGCCTGTTCTGCTTTCTACTCTGTCTCTGGTGAATCCTCTCACCCCGCACACCTCTGGCCTGTACCCAGTTCTTATATGTATAAATAAATAAACCCTTAAAAATAAAATAAAATCCCCACTCCCAATTCACCCATGAGCCATCACTTTAATCCCTTGTGCTTTTTTTTTCTCCCCTGTTCTTATCCCTTAGGCTCTACATTTTTAGAGAGACAGATCCCAAGTTTAAAAAAAGAAAAATACAAGAAAAGGGAGTTTTAGTAATCTGTTTGATATTATTTTGAAATGGTAGAATAAACAGACACTTGTATAATATTCTAATTGCATTATTTCCAAGATTCTCAGCAAGAGAAAATATTAAGATAGAAGATGGAAGAGATGATAGAAAATCTCTCAAGTGCTGAATTTGATTGGAAGTAGCAGCTTGAACTCATTATGTATTTTTGTTAAAGATTTATTTATTTATGCATACAAGAACTAGGGTACAGGCCAGAAGTGTAGGGGGTGAGAGGATTCACCAGAGACGGAGCAGGGAGTAGAACAGGCAGACTGACTGAAAAGAATACACTACTGGGGGAGCAGTGGGTGAGACAGTAGAGGTCTGCTGCACCATGTGGGTTGCTCCTTGGCTAGCCAGGGGATCAAACTCGTGCTGCAGTGGCTAGGGATTGCTTCATAGGTTGCGTCTTAACCCCTTGTGCCACCAGGGTGGCCCCTCATTATGTATTTTACTTAAAAACAGAAGAGGGTTTGGTGTGGTAAAGGATGGATTTTGACTCTTGGTGATCTCAATGTTGTAGATACACATGTTGATTCCCAAAGATGAATACCTGAAACTCATAAGATTAGGATGCAGTGTTACTTCAATTAAAACAAACAACAACCACACAGTTCTGGTCATGGAAAAGACTGGGAAACATTGATAAACCCATCAGCAAGGAGATCCTGTATAACCCAGGCATGGTCTCTAAATGCCATTTATTCTTTGAAGAACTGCCTGATTCTAGGTATAAGGAAAGTATTGCTCATACTTGTATCATGTAAGTTAGTAAGGAAACTCTCAAAGGCTACTTCCCCTCAGTTAAGATCCAGGGGCCTATTCTAAAAAATTAACTAAAGATGGAGCATCAGTAAAACCGGTAACTGCAGTGGATTAAGTCATTAATATCCTTATGTTAATGATTTCATTGTGATACTTTTTCAAACTGAACTTGTTGTCATTGCTAGAAATAACTCATGATGAAAATCTGTAAATAAGAGCATTTATGCTCTGCTTTCTTAGACAAAATTTTGCCACTGGGTAACAGGAAATTTTATTTTGATAGAAGTATTCCATCTAATAGGTGGGCAAGAAGTTATAAAATTGAAATACCACTGCTTTCCAATTGACATTAAAATCTTAATGATTTAATGGATCTGCATGGGGCTTCAATGATCTCTAACAACACAAAGTTAGAGACACCCAGAAGGATGGAGAGGGCACGTGTGAATTAAAAGTGATGTAAGGGAAGATGGAATTAGACAGTGGTGATGATTGCACAACCTTGTGAATCTACTCAAACCCACTGAAATGTCCTCTTAGGGGGTGACGTTTATGGTATGTGATTATTCCTTAATAAAAAAATTAAAATAATTAAAATAGCAAAGTGACATTATGTCCAATCACAAAATATGGACCCATTTGGATCCTCATTCAAACAAACTTAAAAACAATTACTTTTATTAAGCAATTCAGGATGTGAACATGGGGAAAGATGATGACATCAAGACTGAAAAGCTTATTTTCCCCCAATGATTTGAGAATCCTATCCCTACTCTTGTTTACAGAATTTTTCCAGATATTCTTCGTAGGTTTATTTTTCTATTTGAACTATAGAATCAATCTGTTCAGATTCAGAAAAAAGAAAGCTCTACACATTATTTTACTGGAGGAATCACATTAAATAACTGATCTTACCATTTTTTTTCCTATGAAAAATAGCACAGTGCCTGTCACATAAAAAAATGTTCAAAAACCACTTATTCAGTGAATGAAAGAAGTTTGTGTTTCATAATTGTATTTAGCCGCAGAATCATAAACAATGTCCTCTGATCTTTTTCATAAGGAATCTTTGAACTTATAGCAAATAATTATAAAAGCAACCAATTTTCCATGTTTTCCAATTGAAAAGCAAGCCAGCTAGTGTTTACGTCTTTGCACATGTACATGCACATGCACACACTCATATGCAATGTGCATCTCTGTGGTCATGTACAACTGACCTCAGGTGACGACATTTATTCAGTTGCTTTTCTCTTCTGCACATATTACATTTTTACATGTGGATTTTTTTTTTCCCAGAGCCCAAGTGTCTTACACTTTGTTCAAACACTTTTTTTTTTCTTTTTTAAAGATTTGTTAATTTATGCATACAAGAACTGGGGTGTAAGCCAAAGGTGTGGGTGGTGAGAGGATTCACCAGAGACAGAACGGGGAACAGAACAGGCAGACTGACGAAATACACTACTGAGGGGAGCAGCGGGCGAGACAGGAGAGGTCTGCTGCGCTATGTGGGTCAGCTCCCTGGCCAGGGATCGAACTGGTGCTGCAGTGGCTGGCAATAGCTTGATTGCACTGTGCCTTTAACCCCTGCACCACCAGGGAGGCCTCAAACACTGTTCAAACAGATTCAGTCTTAGGCTCCCTGGCTCCTCTGTAGAGATGCTAAAATCAGTGTATTGAAATTTAAAAATTTTGTCAAACCATTCCCTTATTTCAGACTCTTTCCACCTGAAGGTGGGAGCAAGTAAGTGTCTTTGAATGTGTCCCACCTCTCTGTGACCTGATTCCTCTGGACCAGTCCACGTCCAGGACCAGCGTGCGAGGTGATAAAACCGGGAGAAGCACAGCAGTTCATTAAGTCTTCACTTGACGTAAAAGCGGTTTTTTGCCATGGCTTCAATTTGTGCGGCATCGAATATTTTATAGGTTTAGAAAACTACTCAGCCCAGGCAGGGCTGATAGATATCAGATGCCTATGGGCACAGGGAGTGTGACTATTTGTATGTTAATTCTGAGATCTGCCCTATAAAGTGTAATTGATGCCCCAGTTGGTATCGGTAGTTTGTAAATGTCTGACACAAACAACTGTGAGATGTTCTCTCTTTATGCTCTTTTATAGTCCATATAACCCATTAGGGACGTTTGCATGACAGATGAAATCTTTTCCTTGTCCATTTATGAGTAAACTGTTCTTCACAGCCTTTGGTGCGGATTTGATCTAATGTCTGACTGGGTGGTTCTGGGAGCTTGGTTCTGAGCACAGACAGCTCTCCTGGCTCACTGGTGCCCCTGACCCCAGAGGCCTGCGGGTCAGGGCATCCTGGTCCTGTCTCCCCTCCTCTGGGAGTTGTGGGGCTCAGGGTTGAGGAGTGCTCAGGTCTCGTGTGCCCAGAACGCAGGGTTTCGTGAGGAGTGGAGAGTTCGGGAGTGGGAGGCTGCAGGGGGACGGCAAGTCCAGATCTCTTGGCAGATTCTCGACCACACTTGAGCCTCGGAGGGTAGGAGTCAACAAGCAGATTGCCTGGCCCCACCCGTCCAGCTTCTGATTCCTACACCATAGCTGGGAGGTGAACGTCAGGTGACCTGGATGCAGATTTCGGCCTGAACAGTCACTCACCTGGTTAGGTCCGTCTGCGTCATCTTGGCTAATCACTCAGGCTTCCTGAACCCTACGTGAGCATGAGGTCGCTGAACATGATGCTGGAGAAAGGGCTGGCGGACGGATTAAACGTTGATGTGGATGACAGAGATGCGTGAACAGTTACTTTCGTGCCACATAAATATCAGCCATCGTCTGGCTCGGCCTCCTTGTAGCTGCTTGTGACCTTTGTCCACGATCGAAGCCCTTTGCCCTTCGGTTACATGTGTATGAAGGAGGACATCATGAGAACCTACCTCCGTGCAGAGCACAGCGAGAAAGCGCTGGATGCCGGTGGCTGGACGCCCGGGGGGAACCTCACATGAGAAGGCATTGAGGACGCAGCTGGTGTGTGGCCAGTTCTGTGCACGGTAGATAGCATCGCTGCTGCAATTCTCTTGAGCCCCTCAAACTTTCTTTCTTGAGGAGCTACGTGTGCCACAGCCAGCCATGAGCAGGGTGAGTGTATGATTTATCTTTCAAGCTGGGTAAACTTTGTGGTTTTTTTTAAAGATTTATTTATTTATGCATACAAAAACTGGGGTACAGGCCAGAGGTGCAGAAGTGAGAGGATTCACCAGAGACAAAGTGGGGAGCAGAAAACAGGCAGATCAACTGAAATACACTGTTGAGAGGAGCAGTAGGGAAACAGGAGAGGTCTGCTGCCCCATGTGGGTAGCTCCCTGGCTGGCCAGGGATCAAACTCGTGCTGCAGTGGCTATGGATAGCTTCACAGTGTGGTGCTTAACCCCTTGTGCCCCCAGGAATACCCAAATTTGGTATTTCTAGGGAGCCATTACCCCCCACCCCAGAGGACAGGGGGAGAGCAGTGGTCCTGGAGAGGCACAGCCAGGGCCTTTGCAAAATCAGATGAGCCAAAGGCAAGGAGGCTTGGCCAGTGCACACAGTGTTAAGACTACATGAGTGTGGAAAGCATATGCAAGGGTTGTTGGCTCCATGGAAGACCAAATTGGGAGCCCTCCTGGGGGGACCATCTGTATTTGGCTCTGCCTAAAAGCACCTGATTTCCATCCATAAAAATTCCAGCTTTTCTTCTTCCCATTTCCTTGGGTATCGCAAACCCAATTGTGCACACCCCGCACCCCTCTGCTGAGTGCCCGGCCCTCATTGTGGATTTCCTGGGGTTCTCATGATGAAGACCACAGTCAAGGTAGCCTGGGGCAGCACACAGTTGTGCTCACAGGCATGGGGTCTGGACCTCTGCAGCCATGGCATCCACAGGCCCCACCCTCCCTGAGGCCCGGGGAGGCACCCCGCCTGTCTCTTCATGTTCGGAAACCTCCAGCTTCTGGTGTCCCTGGCTTGAGGCAGCCTCACCCCCATCCCTGCCGTCCTTTTCAGTTGATCTCCTCTGCATTCCCTCCTCTTCTGATAAAGACAAAGATTTTGGGGTACAGGGGCCACCTTCTATCTAGGATGATTTCATCTCAAGATCCCCAACTAATTACATCTACAAAGATCCTATTTTCAAGCAAGTGTACACTCTGTGGTGCCAGATGGACATGGATTTGGGGGAGATACAACACACTAGACTTGTGGCCATTAGTGAGAGAGAGTCGAGCTTCTGAAGCTGCACATTTACGTGGGGTCTGATCTCCCCGAGCCTGCTCCCTGGTCCTCAGCCCTCGCTCCCCCAGAAACTCATCCAGAAATGAACCATCTTGACTACCTGCCACTCGGCCTTGGGTGCAAGTAAATCATGTTGTCTGTAAGCCTGTGACTGGGGGTTTTCATCAGTGTCCACACGAGACAGTCACAAACACTGGCCCCAACTTGTGGGCACCTTCTTATACCTCTCCCCAAGTTTTAATAGTTCCGGTGGACTTTCGTCAATTTTTTAATGGATTCATCCTGAGCAGAGTTTAAATGGGTCTCTACTGAGCTCCCCTTTTCTCTTTGTGCCCCAGAACATTTCTGGATGAGCTCTATTAGATAAACTCAGAAAAGTGTTTTTGTCAATGACTGTGTTTCTCAGTAATTTCAGAGTAAAACCCCAAAGCTGAGGGTTCCTGGTCATCACCAGCCCACCCCGGGGCTGCATAGCCACAGCCGTCGGGGACTCCCCGCTTCTCCTGAGCACGCGAGGAGAGGGGCGAACTAGTGAGGACCAGCGGCAGAACAGAGGGGTGGATGCCATCCGTCCCATCTTGCAGGGAATGTGGGGGTCCAGGAATTTGCCTGAATTCCAGATAGTCAAGGCTTTCCTGCCCCAGTGTCTGGAGGGGGGTGCCAGCAGATGCCTGGGACTGTCCAGGTATGAAAGAGCATCCCAGCCTCACGTTTTCGGGGGAAAAACAATTGCCTCACCTGACATGAGATGCCCAGATTATGGAACAGGAGCCGACGTAAGGAACAGTGTGTTGTGTTGATGGCTGGAATTTAAACCTAAGGCTGGGAACTTACTGAATTTACAGTCAAGGTATGAAACAGTTGATCTCCGTGTCAGTTATTTAAAAGCAGCAACGATGACAAATGCAGGGGGCAGAAGCTCGTGTCTGCCTTGCTGTTGGCGAGCCTGACTCAGCACCGCCTCCCGCGCCGCCCTGGGTGCGCTCCAGCCCAAGGACTCCGGGCGAAGGAGGGTGCTCCTGGCGGCATCATCTATTTTAAAGTTGTCAGTGGTTCGAAATGCCCACCCAGGCTCTCTGCTGATTAGAGATCAGCATGTCCTGGGTCGGCTTGGTCTGTTTTAAAGACATGCCTAACTACCACCTTACCGCAACCTTGAACACATCTGTTTGTCTCCTGTATGGAGCTGCTGGTTCTGCAGCGCCCGGCCCTGGGCTGTAACCCAGACCAGGGCACAGGGGGGCTTAGCTCTGAATTGGCAGGGACAGGGATGAGTGTGCTTGTGCTCACCAAGACAAACCACGGATTAGAAATACAGCTTCAGGGCCTCCCCGGTGGCGCAGCGGTTGAGCGCTGGGTTGGGAAGCTGCCCGTGGCCTCTGCGGCGCCGGTTCGATCCCCGGCTGCTCCCCGGCCACCAGAGGAAGGTCCCACATGGCGCGCAGACCTCTCCTGCCGCCCGCTGCTCCCCTCAGCAGTGTGCTTCGGTCCTTCTGCCTGCTCTGCTCCCCGCTCTGGCTCTGGAGAATTCTCTCACCCTCCCGCGCTTCTGACTGTGCCCAGTGCTTGTATAAATAACTAAATAAATAAACAAACAAACAAACAAATAAATAAATCTTAAAAAAAAAGAAAGAAAGAAATACAGCTTCAGGGAATAAATAACCACAAAACATATTCTGGCAAAGCACAGCAAATCCAGCTCTTAGAGCAGTAGATACACCGGTTAGCAGAAGGCACAGGGGGGCAGAGAGGGCAGGGCGGGAAGGGGAGCGGGCGCTGGCACGCAGGGTTAGTGGAGGCTGAGGGAAGCGCCTGCACACGCGGGCTCGTGAGGCTGTAGCCCCAAGCTCCACAGAGGTGGCGAGAACTGACAACCTAAGAAAGAAGCACAGCTTCCGAGAGATGAGGACGGGAAGGGAGGGCAGGGCAGGGCAGGGCAGAGGCAGGAGATGACCCAACGCCCGCCACATGCTTTCAGAAAGTGGAATTGGAGGAGGGACAAAAACAGAGACGCCGGAGCCAAACGGAGCACCAGACAGTGGCAATGACTAGGCTGAAAAGTCTAGAACGGCGTTTGCATTAGCGGGTTATTTTTCCTTTCCCTGAAATGTCTCCACCGCTGCCAGCTATCTTTTCTGCATGTTATTAGCAAACGCTCTTTGGCAATAATAAATGTGCTGGTGGAGTTTGGGCAGGCAGCGCCGTGGGGGAGAGGCGGCGCGTGAAACGACACCTCTGGAATGACAATCTGCCCGCCTGGCATTTCCCCGGGGGCAGCCGGGGGTGGCGCAGCGTCGCAGGAAGAGGCTCACGGCCCTGCCTCTGCCTTGTGCCCCGGGAGCTGTGCTGGGTGGGCCTGCCCCACCCCAGGGAGCCGCACCCTGACGTGTGCACAGTGACGCTAATGAAAAATACCTGCCAGCCTGATTGCTTATGATGTTTATCCTCGATGGCCACGGAACACTGCTTCTGACAGGGCGCGGGGGATGTTCCTGCAAAGCTCACCATGTCAAACACGACTTGCACGCCACGGGTGGATTTCCCGTTGCCCGGAGTCTTGAGGGAAGGGCGGCCTGGGATAAATGGACCCGGCGTCCCCTGCACAGACATCGTGGCCTCTTCCCGCCGGCGTCATTTCCTGCCCCCACTCACTGCGGGGACTGAGGGACACGGAGGCCCTGTCCCTCCCGCTGCTGGGGCCCCGGCCCGGGCCTAATGAGCGGCCGTGGGCGGGCAGAGGGCACGGGCGCAGGCCAGTCTGGCTAATTAATGCGGTCGAGTGACCTTCCGTGGCGTGATGAAAACCAGCCTCACGAACGTCAGGCAGACTCAGAGCAGAAGTCACCAAGTCTCTGCCTTTTCCAAGTGTCCTTTTAAAAGAGCGAAAGATCAAATTGAAGGAGCAGTTTTTTTTTCTCATCTAATTCATGCACCTGCCATTTAATGCTCCCTGAAAACCGCCCTCCTGTCTCCTGGAAAGGAGCTCGGAGAAGCAGCCGGGTAGGTCCCTCTGGCTCTCCCTGGGGGTTGCACGCCCCTGGCTCTGGCTGGCACCCCCATAAGCTGCATTGTTATACTTAAAACATGCCTGTAAATAACTTCCTAAATAATTGCGCATCTTGTTTCTTTGACATACAAAATACTTTTGGAAAAACTCAGGTGGGCTTCCAAAACATGTTTGCTCAAAGTTATTTTCAGACCAAACAATTAAAACACAGTCTGAGTTTTGTTTTTTTTTTTTTTTAATTTTTTTTTTTTTTAATAGAGGCATGTTATTTATTTATTTATTTGTTTGTTTGCTTGCTTTGTTTATACATGCACTGGGTACAGTCAGAAGCGCGGGAGGGTGAGAGAATTCACCAGAGCCAGATCAGGGTGCAGAGCAGGCAGAAGGACCGAAGTACACTGCTGAGGGGAGCAGCGGGTGGCAGGAGAGGTCTGCGCGCCATGTGGGACCCTCCTCTGGTGGCCGGGGAGCAGCCGGGAATCGAACCCGCGCTGCAGAGTCTGCGGGCAGCTTCGCAACCCAGCGCTCAACCGCTGCGCCACCGGGGAGGCCCCACAGTCTGAGTTTTGAACAGCCGAATTTTCTTTAAAAGTGTTTCGTCAGAATTATCTAAGAATGTGTTCTTTAATTCAAAAAGATCTTTTAAAACTAAAATCTGGGCCTCCCCTGGTGGTGCAGCGGTTAAGCGCTGGGTTGCGAAGCTGCCCGCAGCCTCTGCAGCGCCAGTTCCATCCCCGGCTGCTCCCTGGCCACCGGAGGAGGGTCCCGCATGGCGCGCAGACCTCTCCTGCCGCCCGCTGCTCCCCTCAGCAGTGTCTTTCGTCAGTCTGCCTGCTCTGCTCCCCGCTCTGGCTCTGGTGGATTCTCTCACCCTCCCGCGCTTCTGACTGTGCCCAGTGCTTGTGTAAATAAATAAATAAATCTTTAAAAAAATTAAAATCTGATAACATCGTAGACTAGTATATTAGGAATTTTTTGTCTGATGATTCTTGACTGATGTTACTTTTCTGGTGGAAAAATGTCTGCTAGTAAATATTCAAATGAAAATGAGGGAGTTTCAGGCCATAAGAATGTAACGTTAGCACACACCAGAAGGCAGCCTCCAATGGAAATAATGTCAGCATTTTGCACGATGACACAGAGTTGACGAGACTAAGAAAGAACTGAACATGAGTTGAATTAAGACACTGAAGATAGCCCCATCGAATCGAAATTGGCCCAGCGCGGGTGCCAGTGCCTGGAGCTGGGCCAGCAGGTGTACGAAAACAAAGTGCCCGGAGGTCCGTCCAGCCCGCCTGCCTGCATCACGAAGTCCGAGGGGTGAGAGCCCCTCGGTGAGAAGGGGGTGGCGGTCAGGACGTGGTGTGCTGGGCTGAGAGCAGGAATCGGGGGGCTGCAGAGCTCAGCTTTTATTTCCGAAGCACGTGGCCCACTTGGGTGCGCTACCTCCCGGAATGTCTCCTTCCTCTGTGGTGGCTCCTCGAGTGCTCGCCTGACAAGGAGGAGCAGCGCCAGCAGCAGGTGGCTGTGCTGATGCTGGAGACATGGCACCACGATCCGTGTTTCTCTGGACAGTGACACTGTCTGACAACAGAACCTCCCCACAGGAAGGCGGCACAGTGGGCAGCCTGGCCTCCCCAGCCCTGGGGGCAGAGGTGCAGTGCTTGGCCAACCTTTGCCGCCTATTCCTCTGGAACCAGTGCTGGTGCTTATTTTTGTCTTTTATTTTTTTTAATCAGGTCCACCCAAACTTTGTTTTGCAGGCTCAGAACCAGGGTCTCTCTCTCTGGTCTGTCTTATCCTGTCTGCCTTCGGCCGATCCACTGCAGTGTCCACACCCGACTGTCCACGTGGTCCCGTAGGTGGGTCCTTCCTTAGTGGCTCCCCTCCTGCCCACTTCCTTTTAGCTGCCACCATGTCGTGGGCTTGGATGGATTATGCATTCATTCACGGAAGGTGCTGGAAGCCTGGGCTTCTGCCCTGGCACCACACTGGGATGCTGGGTGACTTTGTTGTGTTTTTTTAGATTTTTAAAAAAAAATTATTTATGCATACAAGAACTGGGGTGCAGGCCAGAGATGTGGGGGTGAGACAATTCACCAGAAACAGAGTGGGGACCAGAACTGGCAGAAATACACTGCTGAGGGGAGCAGCGGGTGAGACAGTAGAGGTCTGCTGCGCCATGCACATCAGCCCCCTGACCAGGGCTCAGACTTTGAATCAGCTATGAACTTCTTCCTGGTTCACCTTCACTGTCTGTCAAGAGGAACTGAAAGAACAACATTAACGACATGTTATTTGTTGTCAGAGAAGGAGCCCAGGGGTTGATAGCTCAGTCAGGATGGACAGTGGTGGCTCCAAGCCAGAGCAGAAGACCAGGGCCTTGGAGGAATGTTTAAAGCGTTCTATTTGTGCTGGACACCGTTCCGGTGCTACACCCAGGCTTGCTGTGGGTGACACCATGCTCACAAAGAATGATGGGAGTATTGCAGAACTCATCACATTGGAAGGCCCTGCAACACAGTCTGAAGGGCGGTTAGAGCTCAAACACAAGACTGTGTTTATATTAAATTCATTATTGTCGTTACAGCACATGAAAGTGCTTTGTTAATGTGAGAATATTAACTGTTCCTCAATCCAGTTACTAATCACTTAGGGCTTATGGTTCTTAAGTGTTTGGAAAATATTCCTATCACTGTTTAATCCCCAGGACTTCTTCCTGTTAGAGTAGCATTATATATTTTTACAAGGTTTAAACAGTAAAGAATATTTATAAAAGCAGTATCAGGTTTGTCCAGATCTGTTTATTTTCCGTGTTCTAATTGGATGGCCAAGCTCCCAAGTGTTTGAATCCTCACTACATGTCAACAAGGGGACTCCTTTTTGTAAAAAGAAAGAAACATCAGTTTCTTGCATATGGTTAGATTATGGCCAACTAGGTGAGAGCTGATGATTGGCTGGCAAACAACTCCATATATCTGTGTGCATGTGTGCATACACATATATATGTATTTATTGAGGTATCTCCAAATTGAAGATCCTGTAAAGAGACCAAGGACCTTAGAGGAATACCTACTTGTTTTGTCCATACTAAATGACCTATGTCACTTGCTTGTTCAATTAATAAACTATTTAATGAAAAACAAATATATTAAATGTTTCCTCTTTGCAGGCAATATTGTAGTCATTGAAGAAACAATAGGAAAGCCGTTGTTTTTTCCCTGAGGAAGCTTAAAACCCATATCATAGAACTCTGCTTCTTTCCATCAAAATTTCTCCCAAAGCTGAGACATTAGTTGTTTATTGTGAGAACTAAATATTATTTTGGACTTTGGAGTGGCTGAGCAACTAAACTTTGTCCAACTTATTGTCCATGGGAAGTGTTATGAATGTGACTTTGAACTGAGCTGAATGGGGGTGCAGTGGTGCCATCTGGCAAAAGGACTGCTTCTGAGATAAACACATTTTCTATAAGAGTCAAAAAATTAAGCAATTTATGGTCTCAGAAGTATGGATGGAGACTGAGGGAAATATGTTCTATAAATATCACTATAACTACCAAAATCTGTTTGGGGTCTTCCTATTCCCCTTTGAAGCTCTGCCCCAAGCATTAGAAAAATCTGAATTCGAAAGGAAAATCTCAGCTTTTGGATTTCTTCCAAATTTGTCATATTTTAGCAGCCCCGGAGAATTTTCTCGGATTCTTCATGTGCTTCACAGCATCTGAGCATTAGGAATATTTTTGTATCAATTTTTAGTTCACAGAAAGTTGGAATGTTACCAGAATAATTGTCACATCTATAGCGTCTGCTTATTTGCCTTCTTTATACATTTTCCAAGTAGGATTCTGAGGCTTTATTGATGTACAAAATAAGAGACCTATACCCTTTAGTTTACAAAACTCCTAAAAAATAATAATGATTTTATGTGTTGAGTTTTTATTGTGGATTGAGGTGTACACTCTGCAATGCTCTTTCTTCCTCTTGCAACCACTTTTGCCGCATCCCATTATCCTCGTTTTCATTATCCTTGAGGTATTTTCTTAGGCTTCTGCTTTAATTTCCTCTTTAATCCAGTAGGTATTAGGCAGCAC
Organism: Talpa occidentalis; assembly: GCF_014898055.3. NCBI lineage: Eukaryota > Metazoa > Chordata > Mammalia > Eulipotyphla > Talpidae > Talpa > Talpa occidentalis. The sequence goes on along the minus strand of NW_023602073.1, from coordinate 150,195,824 downwards.
GTTGTTTAGTCTCCATGTATATATGGGTTTGGTCTTTTTTATATATGGTTAATTTCTAGCTTTATGACATATGGTCAAAAGGTATTTACAATGATTTCAATCTTTGCGGTTTTATTGACAACTGGTTTGTGTCCCAACATATGATCATGTGCAGTTGAAAAAATGTGTAGTCTTTCAGTGTCTGTTAAGGCCATTGGGTCTAGTTTCTCATTTAAAGCTATATTTTTCTTATTTATTCTCTGTCATTGATCTGTCCATACTTATAGGCAGAGTATTAAAATCCCCTAGCATTGTGTGTTGTTGTCAATATCTCTCTTTAGTTCTATTAAAAATTGCCATATGTATCTTAGTGCTCCATCATTTGGTACATATATATTTATAAATGTTATTATCTTGTTGTATTAGGTCCTTAGTCATATCCATCATGTCCATCTCTATCTCTTTATTGCCTTTTTTATTAGAAAACTTTTATCTGACATAAGTATATCTATTGCTAACTTTTCTTGATCACCTTTAGCTCTTTGGATTGTCCTCTAGCCTTCAACTCTAAGTCTGTGCTTGTCTTTACTGATAAGATGGGTTTCCCGTAGGCAGCTCTCTGGACTGGTGGACTTTGTTATGAAATTCACTCAGCCACTCCATAACTTACAATTGGTGAATTCAAGCCATTGAGATTTAAGGTAAATTTTTATGTATGTATTACCATTTTGTTACTTAAAAACATCTTTCTTGGTTTGTCTTTTTATTTTCAAACATCTTTTATATTTTGTTTAGTTTCCATTTCTATTGTCTTATATGTCACTTCTATTGATTTTTGTTTGAAGGTTCTGCTGAGGTTAGTATATGATGAACTGTTTTGTGTCCCATTGACAGTCTGGTGTCAGATTGTTCTGATGGGTCACATATTCTACTTTTCTCCAATATATTGTATAATTTAGATATCTGTAACCTCTATATTTGTTTTTGCTGTTGCTTTCTAATAGAACCTTTCTATTTCTTTCATGTCCAACTTGGTGTTGATATATTTTTCTAATTTTTGCTTTTCTGTGAAAGTCCTTACCCTTATTTCTATCTTGCATAATAGTCTTACAAGATAAAGTATTCTAGGCTGGAGTTAATTTATTATTTGCTCATTTATTTATTTTTGTAAGTATCTTCTGCCATTTCCTCTCACTTGTAAGGTTTCCACTGGATAATCCACAGACAGACTATTAGGGGTTCCTTCATAACCTATTTATTCTTGTTTCTCTAGATACTTTCAATGTTCTGTCCTTTACATTGGCTTTCAACAGCTTCATTACAATATGTCTTGGGGTGTGGTGGATCTAGTATTACACTGTGTGGAGTTCTTTGGGATTTTTGGATCAGGAAGTCTGGTTCATTTCCCAGAGTGAGGTGGTTCTTAACAATTGTTTCCTTAAATAAATTTCCCATGCCTTTCTCTTATCTTTTGGACCCCCTCCCATAATATGGACATTATTTGTTATTTCTTTTTAGCATATCACAAAGAGCTCTTACACTATTTTCAGTGTTTTAATTTATTTTTTTCTCTTTGTTGTTCTTTCTGTGTTTTTATATTCATCTTCATTGCTGTGCTTACAGGCTCACCAATTCCCCTCACTATATTTGTCTACTGTTGAGGCCCTCTATTATACTTTTTAATTTGGAATATAGTATTTTAGCTCTACTAATTTTATTTGTAATAGTCTCAGATTGCCTCAATCTTTATTTTGTTCCTATTTTTCATTGCCCACTCTTTTTCTTAATTAAATTAGCATTGTCATAACTATTACCTTAAACTCTTTCTCTTCCACAGGTCTTCTGAATCAAAATGTCTCTGTTTTTTCATCTAGTATTTGTAATATGTTATGTGTTTTCATTATTTTATGGGTTGTGATGAAGTTTCCTTTTCTTAAATCTTCATGCCTTAATAAATTGAGCTATGACTCTCCTACCAAAAAAATGAATATAATCTTATATTTTTTACCTAGGATATTTAGGTGTTTATTCCTTCACAGACTGCCACCTGTACCTTTGCAGAAACTCGGGGCATTGGAGTCAGTTAGTGGAAATAGGTAGGCGTGAGCTGTTGCAGGTCAGGGCACAGGAAAGGTCACTCTGGCGAGCATCTGGAGGTCAAATTTCCTATAGTGCTGTCAGCACCAATTTTGTGTCATCAGAATCCACTGTGATTCTCTCCCCAAGCCAAATCCTTGGCATAAATGTCTCTTACAGTCTTGTGCCTGCCTCAACCTCTAGGCTGTGGCTGAGGACTAGATGTAGCACTGGGTGAGAACTAGAGTTGAGACACAGTCCCAAGACAGAGAATGTTCTCTTTGCTTTTCAAGTGTGGAGTCTGGGATACTCGATCCTGTTGCTAATCTCCAGGTGCTTTGACCTTTGGCTAGTAAGCATACTCAGTTGTCTGGGTTTTCTAATATCAGGGCCGGGGGGCATGGGGAGGGCCTTGCGGGGAGGATGAGGGCCCATGTTTCTAATGGCCCAGCCTCAGGCTGCAAGTAGTAACTATAAGAAGACACAGGCAGTGGGATCTGGCTCTCCTTGCTGGTTCAGGCTCCAGCTTTTCTAGATCAGAAGCCTCAGGCTCAAGCTAGTCGATAGTCCTCACCTTTAATGTAGGTAATGTAGCTCTCCAGTGGCGCATGCTGGCTTTGCACCAACTTCTCCCTTTTCCAGGATATAAAACCCCAGGGATGTGCCCTTGAGCTAGTACCAGCAGGGGTGCTCCGTACAGAAGCCACTCCTCCCTGTCATGGATTATACTGCCCTGGTATTTGCTTTAAACAAAATTTAATTACGATTTTTTCCTACCTTTTTTTGTCTTAACACTGTTCCTGATGTATGTGATGATCAGGCTTATCTTTCAGGAGTAGTTTTCTTTGTTCTGTTATAATTTGGCTATAATTAAGTGGAGGGGGGAACCCCGGAGACTCTGCTTTGCCACCATCTTGCCAGACTCCCCCAGAGTCAACTTCCTAGTTGGTAAAGTTATGCCAGTGACACATGTGGAAACTGAAGATTAGGGAGAAAAAAAAATTGCCAGAAATCACACAACTAATAGATCACTTCAGGCTTGAGTCCATCTGACTTTCAGTTCAGTGTTTCCCTTCCACATCCTCTGGCTCCCGTGGAGCATCTCGGTATTGAGGTTATGGCTGTTTATATCTGTTCACTCACTCATTCATCTCTGTTTCCCTTCAGCTCCTCACCTTTTCAGTTCCTAGTCATGTTCTCTACATGTACTAGGGTCAAAGCACTGTAGGAGGCATTTCTATAAATAAAAAGACAAGGACAAGCCTGTCGCTGCACTAAAGAATTTCTGAATTAAGCTGGACGATCAGATACATGTTCATGCACACGCACACACACATGTACATACCACGCAACTTCCAAGTCCTGACCATTGCAATAAGAGCATGGCCAGCAAAGTTTGTTTGGATTCTGATGAGTGAGGAAGGCTTTCTTTATCCAGAGTGATCACTTGAAGCCTGTAAGCATAGGAAGAGAAGTTTTATCTGACCAAATTCTTGAGAATCCTTGAAAGGAACACAAAGTGGATAAAAACCTCAGGCTCGGGGACGATGCTAATCTCAGCGTTTCTCCCTGTTGCAAAGTGCAGGCCTCACGTGCTCACACCTGCTTGTACTCGGACCTTGATGTGAGTTGGTTTGAAGTGACTTAGGCTAAGGTTTTTCAGCTGCTGGAAACTGACGTGATGACTGATAGCGACGGAGTAGCTATTAGTCCAGTTAGAGTGGAGGATTGTCAGCTGTAACTGCTTAGGGAACAACCACAGACTGTCAGTGCCAAACCTCAATAAGCATCTCTTCAGGCCACAGGGCGTTGGAGGTCCCAGCCCTGAGCCCGACGGGAGGGCGCTCCTCTCGCGGAGGGCGGCGGCACTAGGCTTTCTCTGTGGCTGGCCCCGGGTCGGTGCCCGGCGTGCTGTCCCTGCCTGGGCTGAAGGAGGTGGAAGCCACCCGGGGGTACTCTTTGATTGGCTGCCGCCATGGTGCACACTCTTGAAGGAGATAGTCAGGTGTGTTCTATTCAGCAGGTAGCTGTGAGAGACTGAAAGATTCTGTAGCACCTGCCAGAAATTCTTGGAGCCGCTTGGAGAGGCTGCAGGAAAGGGAGTGATTTACCAATTAGAGATGGGTATTTCTGAGTTGATTTAGTTACTCGTGGCTCCTTACAGGATGTACCTGGGCTGGGGGCGGGGGTTCAGGGGTAGACACTGTTGATGCACTTAGGAAACAGGATAATCACAGTGGGGTGGGAGGGAAGGCTTGGTTGTGGGATAACGTGGGGGCCAGTGGTACTTTGACACAAGCAGGGGATCAGGAAGGGTTGCATGAGGGGACAGAGAATGACAAACCATGACCACTGCTGAGCACACAGCAGGTTTAGATCGAGCACACAGTAGGACAGACAGAACTGTGAGACTGGAAGCTGGAGGGCGAGGGTATCAGTGCATCAGAGGTCAGCGCACGGGGTGGGGAAGAGGTCAGAAGGGGACTGGGGACAGGAGGCCTCACCTGGGCTTCCAGAGGCCAGGGGCCGACACCATGCAGCCGTGTGCCTCCTGGGAGGGGCGGCGACAGTGTAGGGTCGAGGGGAGGGGCAGAGCCTGCTGTTGTTACCGGTATTGCATGGTGTGGTTTGAGCTTCCTGAGATGAGAACTGAGGTGCAGGGGCTTATGGAGAAAGCAAGGTCCAAGCAGGGCTCTTTGTAGCAGCTACACAAAAACTGGGTGTAGGGGCCGGACAGGGCACAAGGCAGGTTTCTGATCCCATGCAGACCGGGTAAAGGAGGAGTCAGAGTCCTCAGTGGTTTGCAGGTCTTTTATTTGAGGTTCACCAGGCATATGGCAGGCAGGGGTGCTGGCTGGGGGACTGGGAGGCTGGCAGGCCTCCCAGCCCCCAGCAAGTCTTCACTCTATCTGGGCTCTCTGGCGTTCTCTGCTTCTGCTTCGGCTTCTCCTTCAGGTTCTGCTGCTGCTGGCTGGGGCTGCTGGCGTCCCCCTGTGACGCCGCCCTTAAAAGCACAGTCTTAGCTCAGCTGAATCCCATCTACCTATGCCCACACCCTATTCCAGGTGCCCGCCATCAGGCATGCATTCAGGACAAGGATCCATCATCTATCCTGATGGCGGAAGGGCAGAAAAGCCTGACATTTTCTTTACCCTACACTGGGGTTCCATTTCAGGGAGTCTAGGTTTTGTCCCAGCAAATGATCAACTCCGCCCTACCGAAGTGTAAACGCTCCTGCCGGTGCTTGTGGCTGTGCAGAGGGTCAGCCCCTTGCTGGGGCCCCGGAATTGCTGGCCAGTGGGAAGCAGCTGCTGGGGGCAGCAAAGCTTGCGGGACCCACCGGCAGCGACACTGAGACTCCAGCACAGAGCGCCCCGTAGCTGGTGGCCACGTGTCCGGGCTCTCAGAGACAGAAACAAATGCCAGCCCTGACGTGTGACATGGTCGGAACCGGTTGTAAGGAAACTCCCCCGAGCCAGCTGCGGCCAGCACTCTCCTCCCTGCTGGAGCCGCGGCCCCCACTGTGCCTCGGCCTCCTCCGGGGCTGCTGTGGGCACCTGGCTGGAGGGCGCGCACCCCAGTGTCCCGGCCTGCACAGACCTGCAGCTGCAGGGGGCCCTGCACACCCAAGCTGAGCCCAGCCCCGCCGCACTTGAGTCTGAACCTTGTCTTTCTCCTCCCACCCAGAACTGCGACCTGGACCAGCAGAGCATCGTCCACATGGTGCTGCGGCCCCGGAGCCATAGTGAACAAGGGGGCACCCCCGGAGGGGACGGCCCTGCAAAGGCCGCGGGGGGCTCAGCCCGTGAGCCCCAGAGCCTGACGCGTGTGGACCTCAGCAGCTCCGTGCTCCCGGCCGACTCGGTGGGGCTGGCCGTGATCCTGAAGGAGGACGCCGGGGCTGCCCTGCCAGCTGCACAGCCAGGTAATGGCCCTCCTGACGGGGGTGCTTGGCTCCAAAGTGTCCTCTGAAGTCAGGTCGGCGGGGACGGCCTCTCGTGGAGATGCAGGCGAAGCTCTGACTAGAAGGAGAATGTGCTTAGACGTCAGATTCGAGCTGAGCACTTCGTAAGCACAAAACAAGGTTTTCCTACTGACAGTGGACACTAGGGATGGAAGAGGCACTGGGATGGTGTTTGTTTTTGGGGAGCTCGGGGTGGTAGAGACACCTTGGTCTAGGGCCGGGATATATGGCCAAGGTCCCACGCGCACCCCTCCCCTTCTGCCTGTCTTTTCTTCACTTATGTCCCTGAGACGTGCCTTGGTGGATGTTTCTGATAATGTAGAGAAATTTCAAGAAGTAGATGTTCTGGCCCATCTTGGCCACGTGATGCTGCTGGAAGTGTTTTGTCTTGTTGCCTTTTTTTTTAATTGTGTCATGGTTGGTTGGTTTGGTTGTTTCAAAACCTAAGCACAAAGGGAGCGGCTCTGTTGGCGGGAATGTGAACTGGTGTCATGTTTTGAGGGAGGTGAGCAGATTTACCTTAAGGGACTAAAACTGTAGAGACCCTCTCTAGAGGCGATATTGGTCCTTTGCGGGACCCAAGGCAACTTCCTCCACTGCCCACAGCGGCTTTTGTGTAAGAAGATTCCTCCCGCTTCCTGCACCCCCGCCCACTCCCAAAATGCTTCTCTTTGGCAAGGATGAAGATTCCTTTATTATTCTAACAGTATGAGTATGTTTTCCTTAGTCTTTCATTCCACAAATCTAAGTAAATGTAACAGTATGTAGAATTCTTGTTGGCGGTGAGCCGTAGAGAACAGCAAATAGTAATGACTTACAAGGTAAAAGTTCGTTTCTCTCCCACACAGATAACTGAAGGGAGAGGCAGACCTTTCCCAAGGTCAGAGAATCCTAGACAGAAGCGGCGAGATGGAGGCCCGAGATAACAAGAAATGCCTCCTGCCAAAATTAAAAATAATTTAATAACATTTTAAAAAATGATAAAGGAGACTGCAGGAAAGAGAAGGAAAATTTTCAGGGACAAGGGAAAGAAACAGCACACTCTTCACTTGAACTTATTTTTTATTTTATTGACTTAAAAAACGCTGCATTATAACAGTGTATGTTTCGGATGCTCTTCGTTGAGAATAAGCATGTGTATGTAAGTTCATGGCCAAAGGTCCAAGTCTGGCATCTTCTGTCCTGACGTACCCACCCCCGCCCCTGCCCTCCTGGTAGCCACTGATTTTTCTTGTGGCCACAGGATATTCTCGTCCTGTTTGAGTCATCTCTGTTGTTTGCACCACATGCCCCTGTGAGTGGAATCACAACGGTTGGTCTTTGTTCTGATTATTTCACTGAGTGCAGCTCTTCTCCGCCCACCCATGCCCCCACTTCTCTCGGGGGTCTCCATGAATATGGCCTTCAGCCCCCTGTTTCTCACTCACCTGCGGGTGGGCTGCTGGCAGCTGCCTGTGCCTGGAGGGTGCACTGACCGGCATTGCTTACAGGGCGGGGGGCTGGGGGTTGCAGGAGGTGGTGACACTCATGTGGATGAGGTTGTTGCCATCTTCAGCCGTGCAAAAGCCACGGCTGGATGCCATGATGAGTTCGGAAGGTTAATGACAATGGATAGGCGTCATGGCGGATTCTGGTGGGGAGCTCCAAATTCCAGAACTTTTGGTGACTGAGAGCGCTCATGGTTAACTTTCAGTCATGTCTGCTTCCTTTCTCCTGTGGGGTTTCAGTGCACCCCACTATACCTTCTTAAGTGCTTGGAGGAGGAGGTGGGGGGCACTAGAAGGAGTGAGCGTGGCCTTCTCTGTGTGAGGGGGAGGGGAGCTCGGTGCAGCCAAGGCCACCGTCCCCTGACAGAGGCTGGGTGTTGGCTGGGGACACTGAGCTCAGGGGCTGCCCTCTGCCCTCTGCCCCTTTGTTCTGGCCCATCTTGGCCACATGATGCTGCTGGACCACATGATGCTGCTGGAAGTGTTTTGTCTTGTTGCTTTTTTTTTTAGTTTTGTCATGTTTGGTTGGTTTGGTTGTTTCAAAACATAAGCACAAAGGGAGAGGCTCTGTTGGCGGGAATGTGAACTGGTGTCACGTTTTGAGGGAGGTGAGCAGATTTACCTTAAGGGACTAAAACTGCAGAGACCCTCTGCCCCAGCACCCCCACTCAGGCATCTCTCCAAGGGACGTGAAACCACACGCCCCACAGCGTTTATTGTGGCTTTGTTCATAGTGGCCAGGCCATGGCTACCTGAGCACCACAGACAGGACTGGACCAAGAGGACGGGGTCTGTCCACACAGCAGAATACTGATCAGCCACAAGGAAAGACAAAATACTGCCATTTTCAGGGAAATGGAAGGCATGTAGGGAATGGTGTGTAGTAAAGTGAGTCAGAATGACAAACACAAATACTAGACGTTTACACAGCAGATGAGCTGACAAAGCAAAATACTTATGAACACCGGCAGACATTACAGACCAAGTGAGAGCTCTGAGGTTAAGGGGGGGCGGAGGGGGGAGGGACACAGTGTGCAAGGAGGGGGAAGGGAAATAAAAAGGAAGGAAGCAGCCATATAGGTAGATTTAGGTATAATAGGGAGAAAGATCTGGCACAGACACAGAAGGCTCTCCAGGGTACATTGCTGAACAGAAGAAAGAAAAATGTGAGGTCTTAAGGGAAATAGCATCAGCTGTGAACATTGTGCCTGTGCCCTAGACTCAGCCTGCTCTGAGGTGAAGCATTTATGTGAGGGAGGAAGAAAAATATTTATGACAATAAAGCAAATAAAAATGAACTGTGGGTTGTGGGGGGACACACTGCTGCTTGTTAAAGTCCAGTGTGGTGCCGGCTGGGACCTGAGGTCGCCTCTGCAGAGTGGTTTTATGATGGAAAGGGGGCAGGGATGGCCAGACCAACTAGAGCTGACCAGGACCTGTGCCCTCCTGAGGATGGGCCTCTTACCCCGAAGTGGGCAGCCCTCTCTGGGAGGCCCTCATGAATCCTGCCCTGGGGAAAGAGGTTCTGGGGACACTGGACAGGTGCCAGGTGGTGAGCCTCGGCTTGACAGAGGGAGCCCCGGTGGGGAGTTTGCAGCCGGTGAGGTCCACCTGGGCCCCCCGAGCATCCAGGCAGAGAGTGTGCCCAGGATGCAGGCCAGCTGCTCGTTCTGTTTTCTTGATTTGCTTAGAAGGAAGGTAAAGAAAATAACTATAAATTAAGTGGTATAAATACTCCTACAACAAACTCTTAAAATGTTCTGAATGTGTTTGGAATAAATAAAGGCTGGTGGGGATTTTTGGGGACTTATGTCGAGGTGGGTGTTATTTGTATGACTGGTCGCTTCCACATACCTTACAGATAATGTCGGAATCTTCCTTCCATCTATGTAATGAAAATACGAATTAGCAAATGTCCATTTTATAATAGAAATTGAAACCCTCAAGACGAGTAAACCACATATCAGGACCTTCTCTTCTAAATCACTTTCTAGGTAATTCTACAGATTCAGGCCCAAATGCCTACACCTTCCACATCTACTAAACTAGGTTTAATTTTCCAAGCGATACCCCTGATGCTCTGCAAGATCTTGAATATCCTTCCTCAATCCCCCAAGATTCAATTAAATTGACTCCCTTTGTTGGCAGAGGTATGAGTGGGGCTCTGAGTCTTTGAAAGTTAATGCTCGTGTATGGAATTAAACCAGAATATCCAGTCCATGAAGGGAATTGTAGCTGGCTTCGTGTAGGAAGGGCATCAAGTGGCCATTCATCTGTCTAATGGATTCAAGGAAAATCCCATGAGTCTGAATGTTTTCATATCCTCGGTGTCATGTCAGCAGACGCGCAGTGCTGTTGGTGGAAATGCCCCAGGGAGAGGTGACAGGCCTTTGTTTCTCATCCCTGTGCTGAGGCCCAGGACCCCAGGGGGTGGGGTGCCCGTGATGCGTGTATCACCCTTAGTGCGGGTGAGGGGGCTCTGGAGTCAGGCTGCCAGAGCCACATCCCACCTCTCTTCTTGCCAGCTCCGTGACCTTGTCCACGACCTTGGCTCACCAGCTCCGCGACCTTGTCCACGACCTTGGCGCCTTGCAGCATGGTCTGAACATCAGCAGTGGCACCAACTGGGAGTTTGTCTGAGATGTAGCCTCTTCACTCCCATCCCAGACCTGCTGACTCCAAAAGTGCATCTTAACAAGGTTAAATGTGAATCTTGTTAAGTATGACTCTTGCACATTAAAGTCTGAGAAGCACTGATGTTCTTAATGAGCTCGACCTCTGGTTGCCCCTTTATACCATCACAGTAACGAATCACCGACCTCGTCGAGCTGACGCGGGCTGCTTCACAACCAGGGCTGGAAGGGTACCTGCATCGGACACTAAACCCTGAATAGCTGGGAGCCTTTCTTGTTCAGCTCACGTGTTCCAAGGGCCCGGGGTGGAGCCTGGGCTTCCAGATCCAGCCAAGCTGACAGATCTAGGCCTCCCTGCTTTGATCCAGAAAAAACAGGGGCTGGCCTCACTGCATCTCTGGAGACATCCGCCTTTCAAGACGCCTGCTGCTGGCTCTGGTTTTGCAGTTGTGGTTATTATCTTTTTAAAAATCTTTTTTTTTATGTTTATTGATTGATCACTTGATGTTGGACACTATTACATATTTAGGGCCACATTGGGGCAGAGGGGACTCCAGGGTAATGTGGGGTGATGTCAGGAACAAAACCTCCTTGGGTGACATTCTGAGAATTTTTATATTGTGCATTCTCAGTGCCTCCCAGCCTGCCGGGTCAGGCACTGCTCCTTTAGAGGACTGCTTCCGAAAATAGCGTTCATCTCTGGATTTTCATGATCTGTGTTTGGTCATTGTGGACCACCTGGAAAGAAAGGAGGTTTCAGTAAGTCAAAAAACAAAAAATAAGTTCTTTTAAATTTTCCTGCTGGGTCTTGCTCAAAGGGCCCCCGGTCCCCATCCCGTATTTCAAAAGAGCAGGTTGGCAGGGGGCAGGTCACAGACGTGGATCGTGGGCGTGTCACCAACCAGGTCCTGCCAGTGGGGACGGATGAGAGCAGCTGAGGAACAATTAGGGCTGAGCGTGATCATGCAGATGGGGCTCATGTTCAGATGAGCGAGAAGATGGTGCACATGGATTCGGATTCGATCGTGGGCACGTTTGCACGTCACGGTCACTGAATGGATGGGCCCACGAGGAGCCAGGCGTGGCCAAGGTCCCTTTTTGACTGTTTACATGAACCTGTTTACATGCCTGTGCGCAGCTCTGAAAGCCTCCGTCCTCGCATTAACAGTGAGGAAAAGACCCCATGCCTCTCCCCGATGTCCTGCCTTTCATAAACAAGACACTTTTACTCACCCACTGACAAACCAAGGCACACATTGTAATCTAGAGTGACGGCTTAGGCAAGGATGATTGGCCCGTCTCCACAGATTGCTGCTGTTTGCTGCAATTTCCCTGTTGTTGCCAAGAACAAAAAGACCCAGCTCAGTGAGCCCGCATCTGCCCGAGTAGTTATTTATAACCCCCGCCGTGGACATTGATGCCAAATTGGAGCATGTCGGTGGTAAAGCGCCCATCAGAATCAGCCCTTCTCACTGATGCCTCTGACACCACCACCCTTTGAAGAACTCGTGTGCTAATAGTCTCTGACCTCATCAGCTCTTTTACAATGACGCATCAGTGAAGTTTGGGTGGTGTCTTGCAGGTTTGACAAATAAATACAATCTTCTGGAGACACAGACCAAGAGCACAGGAAGGAGAAGCTCCTGAGGTATTGAGGGAGCACCCTTCCGACTGACCACAAAGGTTTCCCTTCATGAAAAGGAGCAGGGTTAGATCCACGACTGAGTGTTTTATGTTTGAATTAACACTCCAATGTGTCAGTCTACTCTGGCAAAGGAGAACTGTAGCTTTAGTTCTTTTGCATAATTCATTCACCTTCTGTCAATAAGGAGCATTTATATCAATAAAATATAGCCCATCTTCAGTGAGAGGAGATAATAATTTAGGGCTACCCCATGAATGCATATTAGTACCACTTGCTACTTACTGCACAGAAACAGACTAGAGGCTCATCATGTCTTTTTAACAGAGCAATCTGGCCTTTTCAGGCAGATTATTTTTCCAGCCTTTCTTTAAATAACGATACCCCGAGGAGTCCTGTTCTTTTGGACTCTGCGTCAAGTATTTTCCCTTGTTTGTGTCGATAGGAGTGTGCTCTCTTAAGGTACTTAGTTGAAAGGTGCTGTGTATCCCGGGACATGGGCCCCGGGGGCTCACACGGCTTCCCCAGGCCCCCAGAAGTGTGCTCCATGAGGAAGGGGTTCTCTCCTCTGGGCTGTCTGCAGTGCTCCCACAGGCCTGCGCAGAGCAGAGGCTGAGCGAATCGGGGCTACATGAAGAAAAATGTGTGTTGGTCCTCGGCTGGCCTGTGAGAGGGACATGCAAACCACCTGGATGCAGGGTTCTCACTGTGAGAAGAGTGTAGCTACCTGCAGCAATTTCCAGTTTTCTACCAGAGATAACAGACGTCTGAATCACTGTCATCAACATTACAAGCCACTCTGACTTTAAAAGGATGGATACAAATAGTTGGACCTACTCCCACACCCTCCACTTCACCAGTAAACACAAGTCTTCTGCCTGCCTGCCTGCCTGCCTGGAGCGGCTTCCACATCGCCCACAGTGGTGTTCCTAGGGCGCCATCTTTGAGTTGCAGCCTCCTGCACAGTGCTTATTCTTTGCATACACTAAAATTCAGTGAACAACAGGCCTAAAAAAAGTCAGTTGATGATGCTCCTCCCCGCTTCCAGCACCCTTGCTTCTTCATCTGTGGGCCTCTCCTTGGGTCCGGTATTCTTCCTCCTTCCAACTGATAGATTATCTTAGAACTCGGTAGTCCCTGCAAGATGACTTGATACTTCTGCCTTTTTACTCAGTAATTTGACTTTTGAGAGTTTATCATGAAATCATCGAAGCATGTACACAAAGGAAGGTCCATAAAGCTGTTCAACACAGTAGTATTTACATTGCCGAACATTGAAAACAATTGAGATTCAACAGTAGCGTCTCAATGGTAAACATTTGGCAACTAAATACTTAGGATATTATATAACCATTGAAGATGTTGTCAGAGGATTATATTTTAAGGCATTTTGAAAAGTCACAGAATGAAAATTAAAGGTAGATTCCGGAATACTGACTGGACTATGATGCTAGTCTGCAAAAAACAGTTAACTAAATATATGTCTCTATATGTGGACATGCATAGAGGAAAAAAGATTAGTAATCAGATGCAACAGTTGATAGTTGTTTCTTGTGATGGGATTATGAGTTATTTTTTAATTTTAATCTTGTAACTTTCTAAAATGACTGTATAACTTTTAAAGGTAATAAAAATAATAACACCATCTCCTAAAAGTACCTGATATGCTGGCTGCCAGGTCCTGGAGAGGCTGTAACTTAGCCCTCCTGCCCAGTGGCTGCCGGAGTGACTATTTCTTAGGGGCTTTGAAATAATCTGAGGCATGCTTCTGAGCTTAGGGTTCTGTGGATCTTGGTTGGGGTCTGAGGATCAGCATTTTGGTGGTTTCTCAGCTGATTCTGGTGAACAGCCAGCTGTAGGACCCTCTGCTTGGCTTTTCCTGTCTCATCCTGTCACCAACCCTTTCCCCCCCAACTCCTTTTTTAGGTGTTTTGATCACCCCCCATCAGAACTATAAATTACCAGTAAATTCATGGATACCCAGATTTTGGTCTCAGCACTATTTTTCACCCAAGGGATCCCTGGTTTTCTTTGGAGAATTCCAAGGTTCACGCCAGGGCAGGGCACCCACAGGACCCAGCTGGGCCTCTCGTGGTGCCTCTTGTGGGTGGCTTGGGGTGGGTGTGCTTGCAAGACACAGGCAGCAGAGATTCATTGTCCAAAGGTAAGATAATCCAAGACTTAACAAAAAGAGTATTAAATGCAATTTACTAAAACTATTTTATTAAAAAAAATGGAACGTATTGCAAACTGAGGGCAGTAACTAGAGCAGTATCTACTGGACATACTCAGAAAATTGGTAATTATGAAAGAAGCAATAAACATTATTTAACTTTTCCTGTATAAATTCTATTTCAAGGTAATTAAATATCCATGGTACCTGAGGAAAATATTTCTGTACAGAGTAATTCCCCACAATAATCAAAGAAGAAATTTCAAAATCAGTATCTTCACCATTTTGCAAATACAAGTTCTGGTAACAGTTATTACAGGGGGAAGTGCGTGGAGAGATGTTCCATGAAGGGGTCGGGCTGATGTCATACGATCGATTTAGGGGTACTAATAGTGATTATACTAAAAGCATAATCAATCAATTATATGTGATGTGAAGTTCAAGCTGGGTGACGGTTCTCTGTACTGCTGTGTAAAGTTTTCCAAGGACCAATTAAAGAAGAGGCCTTTTCTGGCAGAGAGAAAGGGAGGTGTAGAAGGAGAGGGGAGGTGAGGAGTGTTAGTGTAAGGTTGCCGGATGACATGTAACAGGGCTGGTGGCTTGTAGGTAGTAGACCATTCTCAGGGGTGATCCGGACAGAAATTGTGACTTGCAGTAATGGGCCTCTCTTGGCTGCGTACCAGGCCTGTTCTTGTGAGAACTTTGCAGACATTGACTACACGTGTCAAGTTGATTACCCGGCCCCACAGAGCTTTGTCGTAGTTGATGGAGTGAGAAGGATTCTCGATGTGACTCTCCCCGTGTGTCCTTGGTTGCTCAATGTGTTTAATTATATCCTGGCAAATGAAAACAAATTCTTATTTGAACCTGGGCAGATAACTGTGTCTCATGAAAATTAAGGAGACCCAGTAAAAGTATGTGTTTCTGAATTCTGAGGGCCAGTAAAAATCAGATATTATTAATAAAAGTTTCCTGACGTAATCAAAGACATAGTCCACTACATTGAAAGTGATATACGTGAGGAACAAAGAATAAGACCTTCACATATCTGTTAAAAGCAAGGCCAGTACTTTTCAGAACAAATGGCCATAATTGAATTTCCTTAACCCGTTTAACTGTTCTCCTATAATTAGCCCTTGTTCTGGGGGCCTTTTGAGCTCAAGGTCAGCGTTCACGAGGACATCAGCTTCCAGACTGAAACAGTAGCTGGAACCCTGCTTCATCGCAGGCACGCAGTCTGGAAGCTGTTTAGCAGACTCAGTTCAGAAGTGCACCTGAGAGTCTGTTCTGGAAGTGTCCGCAGGTCAGGGCCCCTGCACAACACTCTCTTTGGGGCCTGCCTTCTGCCTTGAAGGCACAGCAGCTTACAGAGGAATTTCCCGGGCCTCACTTAGGGCTCATGGGAAAGGCTGTGTCTGTTGTTGCATGATCCGTCCCACCCTCCTGGGGAGGGTGAAGACCCGCTTTGTGAGTCAGAACATGGCTGTCCCATTCGGGCTTGATCAATGCCATGGGGCAGCGAGGACTTCCACGGACTCCTTTAAAGGGTTCATTCATGAAAGAGAGATATAAATAACACTTCACCTGTCCAGGCTGCACCTGGGCAAGGCTGAGAGGCTCTTCCGCTCCAACAGCCTGTTCTGTAGCTTTTCCACAACGTGGAGGTAGCCCAGAAGCACCCTGCGTGCCCAGCACACCAGTACCTCTGAGCTGCTCTCTCCGGGGCCCCTCTGGGAAATCTGAGACATTTTTAAGTGTAAAACTAACTCTTGAAATTATTTTCCATATTATTATTAAAATTAAATATCAGAGGGGCCTCTCTGGTGGCGCAGGCGGTTGAGTGCAGCGTTGTGAAGCTGTCCGCAGCCTCTGCAGTGCTGGTTCGATCCCTGCTGGCCATGGAGCAACCCACATGGTGCGGCAGACCTCTCCTGTCTCTCCTGCTGCTCCTCTCAGCAGTGTATTTTGTCAGTCTGCCTGTTCTGTTCTCCGCTCTGTCTCGGGTGAATCCTCTCACCCTCCTGCATATCTGGCCTGTACCCCTGTTCTTGTATAAATAAATAAATCTTTAAAAAAATTTTTTAATTAAATTAAATATCAGAGTTGATATTTAGAAGATAATACCAAAGTGATTCTCACATGAGGCTTAGCCATTTGGTTGCAGTTAAGTCCTAGGCTCCTGAGACACAACTCTGGGTTATCACAGTGAAAACAAAATATCTTCAAATAAATGTGGGTGCTGTGAGGTGATTAAAAGTAACCCCTGTTCATTCGTAAGTGAGGAAATGATGCTTTTTAAGTCATCTACCAAAGAGCACAGTGCAGTCATGGCAGAGCAGAGATTGTTCTGGCTGGGGGTTGGGGGTGGTGAGTGGGTGGGAGGAGGTGGCGGAAATCTCCGAGTCCAGGTTTTAAGATTATCAACAGAGAAAAAGTCTAACTCTAATTTTGCAGTAATATGTGACACAACATACATTCTGTGAACTCTCCTCTGTCTCTTAAATTATCTTACAAATAAGCTCATCCAAACTAATGCACATTGCACTGATTTTAACACATTTCACAGCTTCTTTTCAGACTTACGTATTTTCAGTGTTATGTGCTGAGACAACACAAACTTTCTACAACTTGCTATATTCTCTCAAGTTGTGTCTACATATTATTTCATATACTGAACATATTGTGTTTTAGGGGAAAAAAAACTGTTCTCTTCTTCCTTGAAAAAGAGAAACAAACCATCTCTGGGTAAATTGCTGTATTTTTTTTTATGCTATTTCTTTCAGTATAATCTCAACTGTTCAAACTAATTGCAACTTTTAACCAAACTAAAAATTTCTGTTCTACGGAGGAAACAAAGATGTAGGTAAAGAAGAGCAAATTCTTGTTGTACACAAGAATTTCAGCAGACTGGCAGAGCTCCTAAATACAGATAATGTAATATTCTACAGATGCAATGTTATGTCCTAAGTTAGTAAAGATAAAATGTTTCACTGCATCAACCAAAGATAAAGCCATGATATAGCATATCACTAGAACTAAAGAGCTAAAAATATATAAACTTAAATTATGCTTTTTTAGCAATGCCTTTATATTCAAACTTAATAGAAATTCTTCAGTTAGCTAAAGACCAGTCATTAAATGGCCCAATTTAATATTAATCAAAAAGGATCTAAGAAATTATATTTTGGCTGACATATTGCAAAATGCAACTACTTTAAAAAATTGTGAGAATTATGATTCAACCTAGTCAAATACAAATACACAAATGTATATTTTTCATGAACTTAAGTAGAATGTAACTGCTGTGGCATATTGCTTAATCAATAAGCCAGTGTGAGAAGTGAAGGAAGTTCAGATTAACTACCATCTTCATGGGAAAGCAAACCCCAGCATATTACAAAATGTAAAATAAAAATCTTGTCACATATTTAACAGCTGTGTGTATCAGAAAACACACATGTATAGTTTTTTTTCTTAATTCCTAATTATTAAAACAATCCATGTGTCCAAAAGTTCACCTTAATTGAGTGCACTTGAATTTTTCAAATATTCTTAGCTGTAGTTTCTTTAAGAATGATTTTCCCTTCCATGCATTCTTACGAATAATTGCTTGTTTATTTCTACAAAAAACAATCATAGCAGATCTCCCTTAAGAGACTAATAATTTACTTATTAATAATTCCCTAGTGGTAAGAAAACATTTCTCAAAGGGCCAGAGGCAAAAACCTTTCTGAAATACAGAGACACGGGCACAGAAAGTTGAGAGTCAGCCCTCAGACACAGGTGAAAAGTGGGAGCACAAAAACTTAGTACAGGGCTGCAGCAGTAAGTGCAGTAAAAGAGCGCGTTTCCTCCCAGGAAGCATAATGTTTTTAATTAACTTGGGTTCATACACAGACAGATGAGCAGATATGACCTGCATGTCTGTCATCTCTTACTCACCAGAGAACAGAGTTGAGTCCATCTTCACAGTTCACCAGATAATCAGGACACAAAGCCTGCTTTTCCCAAGCATTGAAGGCCAGAGGGACACACAGGCCACAGACAGAAGCCAGACACAGCCTCCACAGAGGGAAGGAGAAAAGCAGAAAAGCCAAACTGGGGCGGATCTCTGTGGCCAGGATTCACTCAGGAACCAAGAAAAGGGGTGCCTGGGCCTGATGCCCATGGGTGTGCTCTTCAGAAGTGTGCTTTACTGGGCAACTCCAAAGCTTTGAAGTCTGATTTCAAAATGGTATACTTGTGACCATCTTGCAAATATCAAAGAAACTGAGTCCAAAATTCAACTTATTTAATTATAAAACAGGGACCTGTATAAATTCATTCTTGGATCTTTACCATGGTTATTGGAGAGATGAAGGGATGGATGATGGAGGGATGGATGATGATGGATGATGGAAGGATGGATGGATAATGGAAGGATGGAATGGATGAGTAGACGAATGGATGGATGGCTAGATGATGGATGGACAGACAGGTGGATGATTGGATAGATGGATGAAGGAATAGATGTAATTTAATAAAGAGGTATTGGATAAGATTGCTAAACTAGATACAAAATTTGTTAACTTCTTTACAGGGTAACTTTACAGGGTAAAATTTGTTAAGTTCTTTACAGGATAAACTATATCCTTTGATCTCTACTGGACAGAAACATTTTGCAACTCTCCTAGACAAAAAGCTAACTCTTGTCCCTAAAAATGTGTCAAATGGTTCAAATACCAAATCTGCATTGCACTGATAGGAAAATGGTAATCTGATGGCCTGATTCCAAGTTTCAGACAGTTTCCTCAATATTGAGAGAAGGAAAAAGAAGTAGAACTACTGAGGGTGTGAGCGGGTACAAGGAGTAATATTTTTCTCAAGCCAATCATCACGCTAAGCCCATCTTAGAGATATACTTTATTGTACTGAGTAGAGGAGCAAAACAGCTTTTGAAACTTTTTGAAGTCTTGCACTTACATTACCTCACTTGATTTTATTAGGAACATAATAAACAATCATTCCTTTTTTTTACACAAAAACTGGAATTAAACACTATTATAATTTCTTGTCCAAAGTCCCATGGCTACAAATTGTTGAGACTAAGATTTGAATCAAAGTCTTTTGATTCAAAATCCCAGTCCCTTTGAATTGGATCCAGATGGTCCTGGGAAGCTGCTTAGATTTTGCATGTGAAACCATCACTAACCTGAACACTGATGCACGAACAGCCTCCTCATTCAAAGTCCTCCAACAAATCTCTCCATTTTCATAAAATATCTGAGTAGGAGTTTCTCAGGTGAAGAGATGTCTGCCTCTCATAGCTTTATATTTGATGTGAATAGATACACTGGTGGACAGAGAATCCGTAATAGCCCCAGAAAAACCACTTTTATTATCTTTGGAATTTGTCAGTGAGGAAGTTTATGCTTTGTATTTGTCAAGAAATTATACAGTCTTCGTTCAAAAACAAAATTTCTGGACTAGGCTTGCAGACTATTCTCGACATATATCTAAAACTTTTTTTCCTGTCAAATTAGTGCCAGGTCAGGGAAGACGTGCTGGGTAGCCGTTCGTTACAGCACCCGCAGCATCACACATGCCCCGCCCTGGCCCTTGCGGGCATCTCAGTCATCACCGCCTTGGGAAGAGCATCAAAATGGCATCAGTGGCCATTCCAAATGGCCATTCAAAATGGCCTCCCGGTTTGAAAGAACCCGCGTCACAGAATAGAAACCTCTCTGGCCACTTAGCAACCGAACCAGACTAAGCCGAACGCCAAGTCCAGCAATGCCATCAGCTCTGCACGCAGCTGCCTTTCAGGCTGCATTGAAAATCGGATGCCAAATATATACCCGGCAAGTATTTCTAAAGAGCAACTGTTTTTCCTCAGTGTTGCTTTGATTTACAATAATTGGTCCAAAGGGAGCTGTCTGGAGGTAATGTGCTTTTACTCAGCTGTTTGACAGTTGTTGCCCATAACTACAAATTATTGATGGATTGATGATACAATATATTCATCAATTATGTTCACAGTCCTTGGTGATGGAGGGAATCAATAATTCTTAGAAAGATGGCAACAAAACATATCTCTAGGGAATAATACCTAATTTGCATTGAATAATTAGCTCATCATCCTTTTCTAGAATTCAGTTATGGGGTTTGGGACTAGTCAAAAATTTAAGCGCCCTCCTTTTAGACACAATGAGGTTACACAAAAATATGCTTATTCATTTTGCACACAGTGGAGATCGTTAGTAAACATTTTTTAAACAGTATTTGAAAATGGTAGATGAAAACTGTGGGTAAATTACACAGCCGACATTTTATGTAATAGACCCTACTTAGACCTGTGTTCCTGATCTACTGATACTGTGGTTAAGCAAAATATCAACAGAGAGCTTTGTTTCAAGTAATCACCCTTATACGTGTAGCTTTTTTAAAAAAACATTTCACTGGAAACGTTTTTGGAACCTTTGGAAATGTTTTGGAACGTTTGGAAGAACATTCTCCATGTTTCCTTCCATGCACAAGGAAGGCACCCTGAAAACTTACCACTGACAAGCCCCTAAAGATGCTCTAAGGGCTTCCTGTTAACCCTTGGAAATGCTGGCTTCTCTACAACTTCTTGGTTCTACATGTAAAAATTTATATCCCCTTCTGACCTTCCAGGAACAGCAGAATGTGATTTTGTAAGACATTTGCATAATGGAACCTTTTCAATAAAATGATAAATTGAGCCCATCTCAGAAAACAGAACATACGCTTGGTAATTTATCGCCGTCACTGCCACGTGGAGGACCCCATCCATATCCTTTGCTTTTAACTCTGATGAGAATGTCTCATTGCTCATATCCTCCAAGTCTGCAGGACCCGCTGGAAGAGAAACACGCTCTCTAATGGAGCCGGCAGCACTTGGGGAACAGCCATCATGACACGATGCAATTATCTCTCATGATCGCTTCTGATGACTTTATTGTTCTTAAGACTTTTGTGTAAATTGAAGTTGATTGCAATTCTCTGGTGGGGATGCAGGGACGTGGGCGTGTGCATGAGTGGCTTTTGTCTGTATGTAACTCCCAAGTTTTTGGACAACCAAGTCATGCAGGCCTGTGTAAGAGGTGAATGCTTCCTTTTTAATTTAGCAAAGCATTGTGAATATAGTATCATAAAACATTTGCACTTGAATTAATAGTTGACTGCTGCTTAAGAAAGGTTTCCATCTAGGAGGCAATTCATTTGTGTAAATATTCCTCATAAATGGGAAACACCTAGAAGAGAATTGATGAGAAATAAAGGGCTTCTTTATCAAAATTAGCATATTTCACTCTGCTACTGCAGGGGCATTTTAGACTGCTTTCAGCAAGAACTGGCAGCTTTTTTTTAGTTTGATCACATTTTCTCTCTTTGGTGCAAACAGGTAGCAATCATTGCTACTGTGGAAACTGAATTTTCGGGATAAAGACGAAGGCGCCTTCCACCTGTGGAGTGTGTGTTTGACGCGAGGGCTGTGCATGCAGTGTGAGGCCGGGAGGCGGCCACTCTATTCACACGCACATTTTGCTCTGGATACTGACTGGAGCACAGAAAACTCTTTGCTTTAGAGATTGTCCAAAATGCCCCAGTTAGATGGAGGGCAGTTTGGGTCTTTAAAATCTCTTGGGGCGGGGATTCTACCACTTTGTTTAAACATCCTTTTTATTGGGTCGTATGAGTGATAACTCTCAGAACATGAGTTTCAAGTCCAGTTAATTTAATGGTACCTTCAGTAAAAAACTGCATTTGAGGACTGATTTTATTTCCCATACTTCTCTTACTTTTGGTGAGACTCGTTTTCATCTTAGTGTTTACCCTCTGTTGATACGTGGGCACAACTGCCGTGGTCACTCAGGGACTTCAGGGCCAGGTTCTTTCCTGGGCATGAGGGAGTGTGGGATCAGCTTGAGTTTTCAGATTACAGATTTTCCAAGTATTGTTATTGCCTGTAGCAGCAGGAAGGGCGCAGGGCAAGATCTCTATGACCAGAGCAGACAGGCAAAGGAGGACAGTCCAGGAGCCCTCGGTGGCCTTTGCAGGCTTTTATTGGGATTTACCAGGTACACAGCAGGCAGGGGTGCCAGGGGGCTGGGAAGCTGGCAGGCCTCCCAGCTCCTGGTGAGTCTTCACTCTGGGCTCTCCGGCCTTCTGTCATGGCCTCGCTCTCTCTCTTGTTCTGGTCGCTCTTTCGCTCTTTGGTTCTGCTGTTCCCCTCTCTCGTTCTGGTCGCTCTTTTGTTCTGCTGTTCCTTTCGTTCTGCTGTTCTGGCGTCTTTGTGATACCGCCCTTAAAAGCCCAGTCTCAGCCCAGGTGAACCCCATCCACCTATGCCCACACCCCACTCCAGGTGCCCGCCGTCAGGCATGCGTTCAGGACCGCAAGGATCCATCATCAATCCTGATGGCGTCAGGGCAGAAAAGCCTAATACTTTTTTACCTCACCCTACATTGTCACCTCCTCTGTCATTTTGTTGTTGTTGATTTATTAGGATGTGTTTTGCTCTCCAAATTTCTCTTATTTGAACAAAAATAAGTTAAATGCTTCTAATCAGTGGGTAGGCATAAGACATGTAACAAGTTTTCATTAATGCTTCCAATTTTTTTTCCCGAAAGATAAAAATCTTCTTAAAGTAAAAACCTGACTGGCCACCCACAAACAGGTCGCAGAGAAAGGAATCAGAGCAGAAAGTCTTTGAGGATCTGTTCCATATCAGTTGCCATACTTTAATGTGTACTCGCACAATACCATGAATATGTAATGAAAAAATTCAGTTTATGTATCTATCAGTTATTCTGGACTCAGGAATGAGCAAAAACAAATACATTGTACTTTCAATGATTTTAAGGTTTTTTTCATGATTTTATTTTTCTCCGCTGGCTTTGGATTGACAAAGAACAGCTGGGAAGCCTCCCCGTGTCTCACAAAACAAGCCCCACAGGCTTGGTTAGCAAAGCGCAGATTCCAACTGGATCATAAAAGAGGCGATTAGGATTAATTAGGCTAATTGCTTAAAACAAATCTTATTCTAAATATCTTATCCTCCACAAATACATGCTCTGATGAAAACTTGTGATCTTTGCAGCTGACCTTGAGGTCCCATGAGGCCAGGTTTGGGGACAGAGTCCCCATGAAATGGCCAAAGTAAGAAAAGTCATGAAAACAGGTTGAAGCTGACATCTGGGAGGGCCAGGGCCTGCTCTTGGGTGCTCTGAGCCTCATTGTCTTCAGAGAGCTGTAGTGGCAGGAAGGGCCAGAGCAGGATCTCTATGATCCGAGCAGACAGGTGGAGGAGGAGAATCATGGAGCCCTCGCTGGCTTTTTCAGGCTTTTATTGGGATTTTACCAGGTACAAGGAAGGCAGGGGTACCGGGGGCTGGGAGGTTGGCAGGGGTGCCGGGAGCAAATCTTCACCCTTCCTGGGCTCTGTGGCATTGTCTCATCTCATTCTCTTTCTTCTGCTGGTTCCGTTCTCACTTATTCTCCTTCTGCTACTTTCTCCTGGTTCTGTTCCTCTGGTGTCCTGGCTTTATATGACCAGTCTCTTGGCTCAGGTGCGCCCACCTGTGCATGCCCACCCCTACTCCAGGTGTCCGCCTTCAGGCATGCATTTCATCTAATGGCAGGAGGGAAGAAAAGCCTGATACTTTATACTTACCCCACAAGAGCTAAACTGCATTCCTGAAAATGTTCAGTGTAGCAAAGCCCCTGGGAGACAGTGGCTGCCCACTTCTGGGCGTGCCTTGTCTGTTTTCACCTTCTTTAGTTGTGTCCTGTGAGGCCCCCAAGTGCCTAAGAGCAGAAGCCTCCAGTGGCTCACCCCTGAACTCAGCCTTGGAGACTCCCCACTGGCCCTGGGTTCTTCTCTCTGTTCTTCTAACGAGGAGTTGAGGTCACTCTTGACACCCACGAAACTGAACATCCCTTGCAGACGGGGTGCAGACCTGTGCTGGCTGACGCCGGGCGTCTGCTCAGGCCGCTCAGCTTCTACTACCCAGACAATGGTTAAAAACTAGAAGATTTCTATGCAAATTTCATGAGAAAGTTTATCTAGAACGATTGACATGATAAACATTAAACCCAGGATTACCATGGTTGTATTTGTATGTTAATAAATATTAATATGCCATCATAATTCGATTTTACATGACAAAAATGTGTCCTCTAGGTATACATGCTCTCAGCAGATGGAAGAGGCTGATAAAATACATGGACTATAATAAAGTAGGAACAAACTAGAGTCGGACAAAAATACAAGTGAAATAGGAAATGAGGTCCGGGCAGCCCGTCCGCCACCCGTTCTTCCAGGAACGGTTGTCCTCCAGCAAGGTTCAGATTTCCAGGAAATGGGAAGACGGCGCCATAGGAAGGTGTCAGCGTAACGCAGCTCCGTGTCTACTCACCGTGCTAGTGCTGTTCAGCTACTAGCTCACAGCATGACCCGGCAGCTTTTCCCTTCCCTTGTGCACCGGGAGGGGTGTCTGAGCGTCTGGCCCGGGGAAGTTTGCGTGCTGCGTGTGCTTCGTGTGACCCTGAGGAAAGATCAGCGGCCCTGTCGTCCCACACGCTTGCTGCATTACCCTTCCCTGCAGCTTCTCTCCGCCGCAAGGGGTCCTGGTGCGCGGCCACCGGCAGGCAGAGGGGACAACCCGCCCGCCGGAGGAGGAGTTAGCACGTCGCGTCGCCTCTGCTTCACCCCAGTATTTACTCCCTGTGCCTCAGGTGCTTTCCAGCCACGGTAGGGAAGAGAATTTTGAGGGTCGCGCCATGTAAAGGGTGGTTTGAGGGTCCTTGCCTTGTAAGAACCTCCACCTTCGCCCCCAGAGCCATCTTCATCTGACCTTGAGCAGACGTGGATTTGGGGTTTCTCTTTGACTCTCGTCTCACATATCCTTTTAGTCATTGTTTCCAGTCCCTCCGCCCCCCCCCCCCCGGCCAAATACCAGAAGCACAGCAGAACATTCTGGGCTAGAACCACAGCGTCCAGCAGAACATTCTGGGCTAGAACCAGAGTGTCCAGCAGAACATTCGGGGCTAGAACCAGAGCGTCCAGCAGAACATTCTGGGCTAGATCCAGAGCGTCCAGCAGAACATTCTGAGCTAGAACCAGAGCGTCCAGGAGCTTGGGACCTGGGCTTTGGAGCAAGCCCAGTGTTGGCCTCACTGAAGGTCACTTAATTGCCAGCGACTTTGTTCTGATCCATAACATGGGAACTACAGTGTCCTGCCTGTCTTTTGCCGTAAGGATAACACATGTGAAATTCTTGGTGGCTCCCGAGCAGGGCCCTCGGTTGTCATTATGAGCGCTGAGTGTGTTTGCACTTTATAGGACATGTCCAAGCCCCGGGCCTGTGTGTGCAAAGAGGCCCATCTGTCGTCACCAGGCGTGGCCTCCTCCCCTGCTGAAGAGGCTGACAGGAGCCCAGCAGTCAGGACTCCTGTGTCCTCTTTCCTGCAGCAGACCCTCATGCTCCTCCCTGCGGTGCTGTGGCCTGCGGTGGCCTGGGCCTGGCGGGGCTGCGGGAGGTAATGGAATACTGCCCCCCCCCACCCCTAAGCTTTGTTAGTTTAAAGATTTATTTTATTTATTAGTGCATACAAGAACTGAGGCACAGGCCAGAGGTGCAGGGGTGAGAGGATTCACCAGAGACAGAGTTGGGAGCAGAACGGGCAGATCAGCTGAAACACACTGCCGAGGGGAGCTGCAGGCGAGACAGGAGAGGTCTGCTGTGCCGTGTGGGTAGCTCCCTGGCTGGGGATCGAACTCAGGCTGCAGTGGCTGGTAATAGCTTCATAGTGCTGAGACTTTAACCCCAGCACCACCAGGGAGCCGCCACTCTTTGTACTGAATATTTATATTGAAGTAAAATCGCCATTTAGAGTTTGAGTCGCTGTCTGAGTTTCCTAGACAGCTCTCCTCCAGAGACAGTCAAGCACCACACACTGGTCCTCTTTTAAAATACTTTGTCGCCATTTGCTTCTGGCCAAAATGCTGACTTAGAAATGGAGGAGAGCAGGGCCTCCCTGGTGGCGCAGGCGGTTGAGCGCCGCGCTGTGAAGCTGTCCGCAGCCTCTGCAGTGTGGGTTCGATGCTGGCCGGCGAGAATCCCACATGGCGCGGCAGACCTCTCCTGTCACCCCCGCTGCTCCCCTCAGCAGTGTTTTGGTCCGTCTGCCTGTTCTGCTCCCTACTCTGTCTCTGGTGAATCTTCTCACCCTCCAGCACATCTGCCTGTACCCCGGTTCTTGTATGCATGAATAAATAAATCTTAAAAAAAAAAGGAAATTGGGAAAAAAAAAGAAATGTTGGAGAGGAAGCTTTCCTTCTCACCTCCTCCCTGAGGTTGAGCACTAAGGCAGAAACCACAAAAGTACTTCAGACAAACTCATTTCTTTATTCTAATCTTCCAGCTGCCTGTATTATTGATAGGTGAGGCACTTTTCATTCCTAACCAAATGTTGTTCAGAAAGTCACTGATGCATTGTAAACAGTTAACAGACCACTGGAGATAATGTGAACAAAGAAACTTCCATGGTATGAAGAGAGAAAACACAGGCGATGATTATGCAAATGGTTTCCTTTGAGGTCAGGTGGTTTGGTGGCTGCTGTTGTTTTGCTGGCTTTTTTTTATGTAGTAGGTCCTGCCCCATGATTTGTCTCCATTTCTGTGTCGATTTGAAATTCTTTCTGGTGTCCAATAACCACAATGATTTTGTTGTCCACGCTGAGTGCGCCTCCCCAGCCCTGGAGGGAAGGTAGCAGGAGGGGCGGCAAGACGGCCAGAGCCATCGTGACCCCTGCGATGCGCACCTTGCAGGTGTTGCCATCAGGAAGCAGAGCCCCATGAGTCGGGAGAGGCTTTGTCTGAAAGGAAGATGCTAGGGCTGGAGGCTGCCAGCGGATGGGGGACGCTGCATTTGGGGTGGGTCCTGGCCAGAGGCTCTGCAGCCTCACAGAGCTTCTGTTAGACAGTGGGGCAAGCGAGGCTAGAGAGCCGGGGTGGGGGTGAGGGGGGCGGTGATGTCACAGGGGAGACGTCAGGCTCCATGTGACCGGGAGGCAGCTTATGGCTGGGAGGCACAGGGCCCAGCCGGGGTCTAGGGAGGAAGGAGAGGGGCTCCTAATTAGAATCAGGACGGGAAGAGGATGCGTCACGACAGACCTCTGAGGAATATGAGGCCCGGGGGGCTGCTGCGGACATCTCTACTCCAGAAATTGAACGTCCTAGAATGATGTAGAAGCTTTTAGTCGCACACAGCCTCCCGAGGCTGCATCAGGAAGAAATAGAAAAGGTTTGGGTTCCGATGGATCCGCGGGGACAAGCAGTTCTGCTAATCACTGATGGAGCAAAAAGGGAAACTTGGAGCCTCTGTGTCTGCCTTGCCAGAGCTGGGCCAGGGCGGGGGCTCTCATGGGGGTGGGGGGGCGCTTGCACTCAGCCCTGGGGGAGACACAGCGCCTGGGGAGAACTCCTGGAGCTTCCCCATGTCCCAAAGCCTGGGGCACAACAAGGGTTCAGCACCGGTGGGTGGCTCCGTGGAAGTGGCTGTCGCAGAGCTGTCTCTCGTCCACGCCGCAGGCCCAGGAGCCCGCCAGGCTGCCACCGGCAGCCCTGGAACCACAGGCATCCACACCCTGTTACACCTCGCCCTCCCCTAGGAATGTTAAGTGACTTAAAATAAGGCAGGCAAGTTGGTAGTTCTACGGCGGGGGATACACTCTGGTTCCCAATTTGCCCCAAGAGGAGAACTTTAGGGACCATCCCGCGAGAAGGACTTGCAGTAGTCGTTGGCACTTCGGATTTCAAGACCGAATATCCCCGAGGCCCCTGATTCATCTGCTTTCTTGTGTATCCCCAAAATAGCAGACCGATTCCTTCATACCTTTTTTTGGTCAAAGCTCTATTTTTCTGGCTCAACACGGGGAAAAATATCACCACCTCTCCAACCAGATGGACAGAATCCCACACCGTGTTCCCACAGAGCTGAATGGCCTCGGAACTGGAAGGGAGAGAAATGCCTCTTACCCACCAGCTGCTTTTGCAGATGGGGAAACTGAGGCCGGTGGGTTGTGACAGTGTGCTCGGGCCACAGCCTCCTCCAGCGGTGCTGTCACCGGGACAGGCAGCTCCTCGAGTGGTCCCTCAGCAGAGAGATTCTCTGCGTGTCTGGGAGAGTCCTCTTCTCCGCCGTGCTGGCACCTGATGGCCCGCAAACTGTCAAAGCCCTTGTGCCCTGGAAGTCCCGAGAGAATGCACAGCCGGGAGAGGAAGGTGGGCCGAGCCTTTCCGTGACACCAGACACCTCAGAGACGGTGGCTCTCAAGGCAGGCCGGCGGGCGGTCAGACCCCGCTGCCTGGCGTCCCTGGTCCCGGGAGGGCCGTGTCCGGAGAGGCCATGCGGGCCAGCCCGCACTCTGTGCTGGGGGAGGGTGGGCCCCGGGAAAGGAGAGCACAGGCGCCTCTGACTGTCGTGCCTTCCAGGGCCGGGCCGCAGCTGCCTAAGGGAGGGGATGTGGTGACGTGCCCAGTCTGGCACCGCCCTGCACATGGCGCGCGGCTCACCCGGCACTGGCCACGCTGACCACAGCAGCTCCGCCCACCGCCTCTGCTCCCGCCAGGTTCACCTCTCTCTCTTTTTTAAATATTTATTTATGCATACAAGAGCTGGGGTACAGGCCAGAGGTGTGGGGGTGAGAGGATTCTCCAGAGACAGAGTGGGGAGCAGAACAGGTGGATTGACTGAAATACACTGCTGAGGGGAGCAGCGGGCAAGACAGGCGAGGTCTGCTGTGCCATGTGGGTGGCTCCCTGGCTGGGGATCAAACTCGTGCTGCAGAGGTTGCGGACAGCTTCATAGGTTGCATCTTAACCCCTTGCACCACAGGAAGACCCTCACCTCTCTCTTGACGCCTGAGAAAGTGTCAGCTTCTCCTGTTGGGTTTCCCAGGGGTGAGTGCGACCTGCCTGGGTGGTGAAAAGGCGTGAAAGTGGTCAAGGTGACAGGCCTGCATCTGCACCTGCTCCCCGTGGCAGGTGTGTGGCGGGACAGACCTCTCGGTGGTGCTCTGGGTGGAGGAAGACTCCTGGAAAGATCTGCCCCCCCCAGATGTTCCACCTTCCAGATGTTCTGCCCCCCCCCACAGGTGTTCTGCCCACCAGAGGGATGGCAGAGCCCCACACACCACCTCTGCCGCCCTTGCCCCTGGGCCTGGCGCACAGCGGGCCACGGAGCTCTGGAGCTCCCTGCAAAGGAGCAGGTCTTTCCCGCCTCTTCTCTGGAGCGGTAGCCTAGTTTGATTTAATTTTTCTGTCTTGAGAGTATTTAATCATTTGGGACAATGGTTAATGTGGCTAAATTAGGTTTTCTGATTTATGAATAAAGAGGTAATACCTTAATTTCACAACACAAAAACCTTGGCATGTTTAATATTAATTGATGGAATGGAATTGCTGCGGGAGAGTAATTTTTCTAGGACCGTACCATGTTCAAAGCTGTTATTTTCCCAAATGATCTAGAATAGTAGTGTTCCACTGTTCCGATAGAGTTCTGGACGGCAGCTGTTCCTTTCTACTCTGTCTTTTTGGGATAAACTCCTGTACCAAATCACTGTTTTCCAGACCTGAGCATAAATAAAAAGCAGTTCCTTATCTTCCAAGACTTTGGGGAGTCAGGGAAATCGTGTCACACCACCACTGTGTTTCCCACAGGTTTCTCCTCCATTTAGAAAGTATGTTTACCCGTTAGGTATAGCTATGTTCCTCGGAAATATAGTTGCCACACGATATTCTTCACAACCCTGGGGGCAATGAATTAGTATTTCCCATTTAAAAATACTTTCCCCTAAACAATAAGAGGTGTTAATATTGCAATAAAAATTGATAGCCAGAAGATAACACATGCAGAGGGTGACGGAGGGTGGCATCTGGTCTGTGGGTGATCGCTTCACAGCATAAACTCTTTCCTTTGGAAACTGGTTTGGTTTACAGTAGAGCGAGGGCGAGTGGGCGTGAAGTAGGGCTGGGAGGGAGGAGAAGGGAGAGACTGTGTGTGACTTGTCGAGGGACGCCCCCACCATCTGCGTCACCCTGGTACGGGAGGGGTTAAGCTGTGAATACACACTTGGGGAGGCAGAGATCTGAATCCACTGTTTTATTTTCAAATGCTTCTTATGGCAGGGAAAGAAAACCAGAGAGCTACAATAGAGACTTAAAGTTATTTTCGGGTGGGCATGTATAGAATTTATAAAGAATTTCTTCTAAGCGCCGTGGAAACCTCCTTATTCACTGCGAATTGGTTTGTCTGGGGCGAGATAGGAGCAGTGAATTAACAGGAAGGTTTCTTGTGGGATGCAATTGACTGGCATGATAGCAAAGGCAGAATGTGATTCTCCACAGCCTGTTATTAGATTTCTGTGACCCTCCTCTATTATCAACAGTTGTGTAGATGCCTATCTTCAAACTCTGTGCACTGTTCTGTATTAAAATATGATCGAACTCCGGCTGTAGCCGGCAGGCCAATCCTCGGCGTGCATTGTTCAGAAGACCAGTCTCCGATGCGCTGTATTAAAGCTCTGGCTGTAACCGTCACTGAACGAAAGTGGAGCAACTTGGGAAGCTGGTGTCAGTCAAGTTCCCAGCTGTCACTTGGCTCGGGCACTGTTTCCTGCACCCGGCTGGCTTCAGCGCGGCCTCCGCCTTCCAGGATTCTTCCAGAACCCACGGTGCCCAGACCGAAGCGGCGCCCTCCGCAGAGCAGACAGGCAGAAGTACCCCTTTCCAAGAGGTCGGCCTCTTCCCACTGGCTTCAGAGGTTTTTCTAGCCAAGGAGGTGACGGGACTATATCAAATACGTGAGGGCTCGCACTTCTCTGTCAACATTCACTCTCACCTAAAAAGGGCACAACGCTTACGCGCAGCCCCTACAGCTGGTTCTGTGTTATCATCCCAGATACACCAGCGGCATAGTCATCCGTTGCTTAAGAAAGGCATACCCCAATATATGCATATATAAATTATTGATTACAACCAACAACCTTGCTAATCAGTTATATTTATATCTCGCTTTACATTGCAATAATAGATTATAAGAATTGTGTAGTAACATAACCCTTGAAAAAGTATATATATTCATTAATGTTTCCTTCAATAAAACAATGACTATTGATTGCCTGCTCGGGGCCAGCAAGGCTCGAGGTGCTCAGACATGAAGGCAAACACAGCAGATGGGACTCTCACCTGCCCAGAGCTGACCCTGCAGCGGGAGGGTCGCCAGCCAGCAGGGAGCTACATCAATTTGTTATTTCCTTAGAGCAGCTGACGAGTGTCGTAAGGAAACATAACATGGATGATAAGCCTGGAGAGTAAGGCTGAAGTGGTGCAGGTGAAGATGAACAATTCCAGAGAGGGTGGCTTCTCAAAGCAGATCCCTGAACAGATGTGATGTTGGGAAGAAGAGGGAGCCACCGCCTCCCCCCAGGCAGGCCCTGAGTTGGGTGTCCCAGGCTGGGGAGGAATGAAGCATGACTCGTAGATATTTGTCTCGCACACCTGGGAATGGTGATTTTCTTTTTGAAGATGGGGAAGCCTGGACAGGGCAGGCCTTGTTGAGAAATAATTATGAGTTCTCATTTCAATATATTAATATTGATACACCGGCCCGTGCAGATGAGCTGGAGAGGTGATTTGCTGAACCCATGTGGACTTCGAAGCTGGAAATGCACATGTGGCAGAAATCGATACAGCGTCGATAAGGTTTTTAAAGCCTTGACACTTGAGGGGGGGATCTTTCTACCTAAGAGGGTTTGCTTTGGGTGGACGTGTTTCAACTGAAACGCAAAAGTCACAAAATTTCTACGTTCAAGTCAGATCATTCGCAAAACTCAGGGTAGAGTGTAGGGCAGAGAAAAGGAGAGGTCCCCGGCCTGCCGTTCCTGCCCCCTCCCTGAGGTCAGTGGCTGCCCCTCCTCCAGCGATGCCAGGGCCAGACGTGAGGTCCCCGCCGGCTGACCTGCTTCCTGGCTGTCACTGTGTCTGACCCCTTGGAGTCGAGAAGGATTTGGAAACCAGAGCAGCATCAGGCTGGTCCTGTGTTTCCAGAAGACTAGAAACAGTGAACTTGTAAGAAAAGTACAATATTGGCTTCTCCTCGGCATTTAAATAGAACTAATTTTCATGTTTTACCTCATTAAATAAAAGCATTTTCATAAGCTTTGAATAGCTCTTTGAAGATATTTATAACTTCAATCAGTGCCCTGTTTATCAGGCGTTCATTTCAAGCCATTGAGCGATCTTTCAGCGTCGTGAGGGATCACTGAGCTAAAACTTTTCTCCTTGAGTTGCTTGCTTTCCATTTTAATGAATCATAACTGCAAGTGTCAGATTTTTAAATGAAAATCCATGCTTACCCCAAGAGAGGGGGGTTTCAAGTCCATCATCGCCCACACGTCTTGTCTTGTTTACGAGGAGGGGGTGGGCGGTCCCCTGACACCCTCACCCATGGCTGGCCGGCGGGGCGTCCAGGACGCGGAGCTTCAGATCTTAAGGGCAGTGTCCACCTGAACCTCCATGTCCAGGAAAATATATTTTGTGGAGTCAGCTCCACTGACGTTTGGATGAGTTTTAGAAATAATTTCATTTGAATTCAGAGATTCTGTGATTTTTGCATTTCATTTGAAATGTCTATCGAAAAGCATCTCTTCTTATTATAAAGCTGTAGGAGATCCGATTTATTAAGTGGTCAGTCCCGCTTGCACTGAAACGGAGTCTTTGAATGACCTTGCAATCGTGTTTTCATGACTTCAATTGGGCGCATCTGCCCACACGCACAGGCTGGACTTGCACATTCACGATCACATGCGGGGAAGCAGCCCTCAGAAGACAGTGAGGCCAGACCGGTCACCACGCATGCTATTTTACGGAAGGGGATGACTTTGTTTTAAATGTCACGCCTGCTCCCCGTTTGGGGCTTGATTCTTCCTGCCCCGTCGCTGCCGCCCTCCGCACCCACGCGCCTGTCACGCCCCTCCCCGCGGCGCCCGGCCTGGCCTCAGAGCTTCCCTGGGGCCGTCAGGTTGGGTGACACTCGCTCCGCTTATGTCTCACTTGTTAAAAGCTCTTTCGCCTTCGTGCCATTTGGGGATAAAGAATGGGGCGTCCAGGGGGCTCACTCCGTGCTCCCAAGGTAGTAGAGGCGGGGAGAGTAAGGCAAGCTCAAGTCAAGTCTGCCGTCCGCCCTTTGCACCGTGGTGCGCGGGTCCCGCACAGGAGAATGAAGGACCAACATTTCCTCATTTGAGACTTGAGCGTTCACACTGTTCCTACAGTAGAAGGGAAGTTTCGTGGGTTCTGGATTTATCATCCACAGAGTCTCTTAAGCTCCAACTATAACGGAATATGTCCGGGGGTTTGAAAACTGATTTGCAGGAACTGGGTTCTAATGACACAGGGTAGCTTAGAAAAAAGTGTTATTCCATTTGATGCAAACCAAGAAAAGGAAAACTCACAATGTTTTGTTCCATTGCATTAAGAGGGAGAAAAACATTTTCAAAATGTGGCTACAAACGAGCGTGCTAGTGTGTGACGGAAGAGTCGATGGCCAGGGCAGGAGCACAGAGGGCCCGGGCGGCTCCTGGGGTGTTTGCCTGCGTGCAGGGGAGCGGGTCTGTCCCGCACCTGCGCTGTGGCCATCGAGTGAAGCTGGACGCTGGCCAGCATCACTCTGACTCCCGCTCTGCTCCTGCTGTCCGGGCGGGAAAGCCTCCTGCGGCCCCGTGCCAGCTGCCAGCTGCCGTCCTGCTGCCCTTCCACCTGGGCACCGGGAGAACCAGCCACTCCCGCCCTCGACCTGCGGTTTCCATGCAGGAAACAGCGGCGGGCGCCAGGGAGCAGAGCAAGGCTGGGATTAATTTTCAGAGCCGGTGTGAGGAGAGCCCGCAGGGGAGCGTGCTCAGCCCGGTGGAGCCATGGGCCGGGCTTTCTCTTAACTCGCTGGAGCCCTCGGTCTCTTCCCGTGCTTCTGTCTCCTCTTGCACAAAACGCAGAATTACTCCAAGTGCCAGTGGCTTGAGCCACGTGGCCCCTCCGTGAGCGCCTGTTTGATGGTTTGCATGTGACTTCCCCAGCGTGAGAGCTCCTGCTCTGTCTGCCCTGGGGCGCTGGGACCAGCACCTGGGACCTGGGGAGGCTCAGCGCAGCCCAGGAGGCCGGAGCCTGGTGTTCCTGTCTCTCTCTCTCTCTCTCTCTCTCTCTCACACACACACACACACACACACACACACACACACTCTCACTGCAACCCTGCTGCTTCTTTTTCTTCTTTTTTCCTGCTTCTCTCACTGGCTCTTTGTAGCAGCAGGATGGCACAGAGCTGGTTCTCTATGCCCCGAGCAGATGGATAAAGGAGAGTCTTGGAGCCCTTGGTGGCTTTTTCAGGCTTTTATTGGGATTTTACCAAGTAGATGGCAGGCAGGAGTGCTGGGGGTCCGGGAGACTGGCAGGCCTCTCAGCCCCCAGTAAATCTTCACTCTTTAGTGGGCTCTCTCTGGTGTTCTCTCGTGGCCTCAGCTTCTCTGCTGGTTGTGTTCTCCTGGTCGTTCTCTCCACTCTGCTGGTGTCCCCGTGACGCCGTCCTTATAAGCCCGGTCTTAGCCCAGGTGTACCCACCTATGCATGCCCACACCCTTCTCCAGGTGCCCGCCATCAGGCCTGCATTCAGGACCACAGGGATCCGTCATCAATCCCTGTGGCGGGAGGGCAGAAAAGCCTGACAACCATTTCCCCTACACTCTTGCTCTGGGAATCTTAGGGTTGGTTCTGACCCTTTTCCCTGAAGATCCCTGAGCTGCCCAGTATTTCCTGCTCTTTCTTCTTTGCCTACTTCTCGACACCTTCTCCCCAGTTCCTCTGCACTAGATGGCCCTCAGGGTCAGTGCTTCTCGCTCCCCGTCTGCACAGCGTAACTCCCTCAGTGTATGGCTTCTAAGTGTGACTTTCACGTAGCACGCGTCGAATCTTAAGCCCTACGTGCAGATGTGCAGTGACACATCTCGCTGTGCTTGTCCTTTGGTTTCGCAGACCCAAAGGGCTGGTATTTCCACGTGAGGCGAGGAGTGGAGGCTCTGGGAGGCTGAGGCCATGCGGTGCAGAGCGGGCGAGCATGGTCCCTCTGCCCAGTGCACGCTCGTGCTGCTCTCCTGCCTGCACGGAGACAGGAAGGGCTGGTTCCTTTTTTAAAAATATGTGGGTATCGAGACCAACATCATGGTCACACATTTATTCAGCATCCAGTCTGCACCCGGGACTCTTCTCATCAAAACCAGAACCCCGGCCCCCATACCGTGGGCATCCTGATGACACCAGCAAGCGCACCTGACCCCTGGAAGCAGACAGGCAAGTCTGCGCCTCTATATAGAGATGCACGCAGCACTGCTACGCACCGGGGTGCAGGGCAGTGGGTTTGAAGTTCCCGTGTTTGCATTTCTCT
Source organism: Talpa occidentalis (assembly GCF_014898055.3). Classification (NCBI taxonomy): domain Eukaryota; kingdom Metazoa; phylum Chordata; class Mammalia; order Eulipotyphla; family Talpidae; genus Talpa; species Talpa occidentalis. The sequence goes on along the minus strand of NW_023602073.1, from coordinate 150,160,372 downwards.
TGGAGCAAACCATCCTACATCAGAGACTGCAGGACTCGTGAGGGAGAGTCTCGCCTGTGTCTGCAGGAGACGTACCTTCTCCTGGCCATGGGCTTCCCTGAGCACTGGGCAGAGGGAAAGTTAACCGAGAGCTGGACATGTGTGGCTCTCACGGAGAGGTCCCCCCAGGTAGAGGTGCTCTCCCCATCTAGAGGTGGTCCTTCCAGGTAGAGGTCGCCCCCTAGGAAGAGGTGGTCCCCCAGGTAGAGGTGGTCTCCCCAAGTAGAGGTGGTCCCCCCAGGTAGAGTTTGTCACCCCAGGTAGCGTTCATCCCCTCAGGTAGAGGTGGTCTTCTCCTGCTTTATGAGGTCAGCTGTCTCCTCACTTTGCTAAGAGACAAGCAGCTGAGCAGCCTGCCCTTCACATCACACAGCTGTGGGGGGGCATGGGGCAGATGTCAACCCATGGATTTCCCTGAAGACTGCACAGGCCCCCAGGGAGTCTACAGGGCTTGTCTGGAATTGAGTTTTATGCTGCTCAAAATTACGGCTCCCCCATGAGAGCTTGTCTGAGACCAGGGGCAGGAGTGAGCCATGTGCTCACGGGGCTACCAGCGCGGAGTGGGCATGCTTCCCCCAGTGTCCCCACAACTTTTGCAGGAGGGTTTTCCGGAGCTGCTGACCATTGGTCCATGTCACCTGTCCTCTCCATTGCTCCTGCTCTGTCTTGAATATCCCTGCCCTGTGATGCCCAGTAGCCCTAAAGGCTTTCCTCAGCGCTGGGCTGCTGTCCCCACTGCAGGCTGTCTCGCCTTGCTGTGCCGTCTCTGTCCCGTGGCCAAGAGTCACTAGCACCCGGCGTCTGTCCTCGGGCTGTTCATGCTGAATTCTTCCTAGAAAAATGTGTGCCTGAAATTCAAGCACACACCCCAGACTCAGGATGCCCTTAGCCAAGTCCTTCAGTCCATCACAAATCCAGGCTTGCTCTATCCTTAGAATACCCTTCATACCTATGTCTATATTTTTCTGGCTTCATATGCTCTTCTTAAATTTTATTTTATAGAACTGGGTTTATTTGACATGTGTTAGACCCTAAATGTTTAGAGAAGCTCTTTAATTGTCACATAATTAAGTCTTTTATAAAAACTTAATTATTTAGGGCCTCCCCTGGTGGTGCAGCAATTGAGCGCTGGGTTGCAAAGCTGCCCTCAGCCTCTGCAGTGTCGGTTTGATCCCCGGCCACTGGGTGAGGGTCCCACATGGCGTGCAGACCTCTCCTGCCGCCCGCTGCTCCCCTCAGCAGTGTACTTCGGTCCTTCTGCCTGCTCTGCTCCCCACTCTGGCTCTGGTGAATTCTCTCACCCTCCCGCGCTTCTGACTATACCCAGTGCTTGTGTAAATAAATAATTCTTTAAAAACTTAATTATTTAGCTAGTATATCATAATAATGTCTTTAAAAATCATTTGAATTTTTGTATGACATTTATATTAACTTATAGAAATATTTTAACTTATTCCATATTGGCCTCCCTGGTGGCGCAAGGGGTTAAGTCTCAGCACTGTGAAGCTATCGACAGCCTCTGCAGCACCTGTTCCATCCCACCCAGCCAGGAAGCTACCTACACAGTGCAGCAGACCTCTCCTGTCTCCCCGCTGCTCCCCTCAGCGGTGTATTTCAGTCGATCTGCCTGTTCTGCTCCCCACTCTGTCTCTGGTGAATCCTCTCACCCCCTGCACCTCTGGCCTGCACCCCAGCTCCTGTATGCATAAATAATTCTTTAAAAGATAACTTATTCCATAATTTATCTACATGATTAGTCTCCCTTCCAGAAATATGTTCTAAACTAGTAGGTACAAACCACTCTTTTCATATATTTGCTGAATGACATGTTCAATGACCAGTATTAGGCCTGATGATACTTCGCTCTTATCACACATGTGAACTGAGAATATAAACGTAAAGATCCATATACAGTTAATTATTAAAAAAAAAAAAAGCTTACAAAGGAAAGCATGAAGGCCACAAACATTCATTCTTAAAAAAATAATAAAGTAGATAGAATTTATAAGAACTAGATGACACCCTGCTGGAAATAGATGATAAAAAGCAACAATTTGTTTATTTATTTATTTATTTTAAGATTGATTTATTTATATAAGCACTGGGTACAGTCAGAAGCACGGGAGGGTGAGAGGACTCACCAGAGCCAGAGCGGGGAGCAGAATAGCCCAGACTGAGGAAATACACTGCTGAGGGGAGCAGCGGGCATGGCAGCAGAGGTCTGTGCACCTTGTGGGACCCTTGCCAGCGGCTGGGGATTGAACCGGCGCTGCAGAGGCTGCGGGCAGCTTCGCAGCCCAGCTCTCAACTGCTGCACCACCGGGGAGGCCCTGTTTTATTTTTTTTTAAGATTTATTTATACAAGAACTGGGGTACAGGTCAGAGGCACAGAAGAGTGAGAGGATTCACCAGAAACAGAGTGGGGAGCAGAACAGGCAGACGGACTGAAGATACTGCTGAGGGGTGCAGCGGGAAGACAGGAGAAGTCTGCCGCACCATGTGGGTATCTCTCTGGCCAGCCGGGAATTGAACCCACACTGCAGAGGCTGCAGACAGCTTCACAGCACAGCACTCAACCTGCTGCGCCACCGGGGAGGCCCCCACAACAATTTGTTTTAACAGTGGCGTAAATGCATGATTGAACTCCATCCCTGAGTGTTAACGTCACAGATATAGTTCATGTTAGAAACTTGCACAAATAGAAAACAAGATCTTAAATCACGAGGAAACTATGGTTTAGCAGAAATCACGTGCAGAGAGTTTTCGTGTTAGCACAGAACATGCAGTGGAGTTTACAGTAACTTTTGCATAAGAGCTTGAGGTCAGGTGCAGCTGTGGGTTGTCTGGATGCTTGTGGATCTGTTTGTCCAACCAGAATGGCCTTAGTGAGCCGGGCAGGCGCAGCTGTGAGCAAGAGCCACGGGCTTGCCCTCGGGCCACTCGTGTCCCCAGAGAGAGTGTGCAAGTCCGAACATCAGACATTGTCAGGAGACCAATCTTAAACTCAGTCGTCCATGTAAAGGCCTCAGACCAAGACCTGCTGGCAGGCCCCAGGCCTGGCTTCCTGCCTCTCCCTCCACACACCTTTCCTTTAGGCCCACATCCCTATGACCCAGGAGCTGCCCTTCCTTCATGCAGCATGTGTACATCAAGCTGCAGAGTTACTCTGAAAGGTTTATTAATTCCACGTTTGAGAATTCTCAAGGCCTTTCCTTCCTTCCTTAATGAGGTCCTGCTGCTTGGCAGGGTGCGCTTAGGTTCTAGAGACAAAAAGGCGGCCGAGACTTTGGACAGGCGTGAGGCAGGTGGAGGAGCCAGGTATGGAAAGAGGGTTAGACGTGATAGGCCGGCAGAGAGCACAAGGAGGCCGCATGGGTGGCGAGAGGCCGGCTTTCAAAGCAAACAAGCAAACATCTCGGCTGCTGATGTCTCTGCCCCTCAGGTGGTCTCTCTGGAGTCAGGGGCCTTCAGATCAGGCCTGCTTGGTCCAGTAGCCAGCACCCCAACCTCTGCTCAGATTTGCTCTTTTTCTTTAAAGCCACATCTTCTGACTGGGCAGATTCTGACTTGATAGTTTCTTGTAGCCACAGCGGGGTAGGGAATCACTCAGTCCCAAGACAAGGGAACATTCGCAGCTGTCATTTTCTGCAGTAGGTGGTTGTAAAGGCAGGAATGGACACAGTGCAGGTTTTCTGATCCCATGCAGACTGGGTAAAGGAGGAGTCAGAGTCCTCAGTAGTTTTGCAGGTTTTTTATTGGGGTTCACCAGGCATATGGCAGGCAGGAGTGCTGGGGGGCCAGGAGGCTGGCAGGTCTCCCAGCCCCCAGCAAATCCTCACTCTATCTGGGCTCTCTGGTGATCTCAGCTTCTCTTCGGCTTCTGATGCTGCTTTCTCGGCTTCTGGCCGAGACGCCGCCCTTAAAAGCACAGTCTTAGCCCAGGTATACCTTCAGGTGCCGCCATCAGGCATGCATTCAGGATCACAGGGTTCCCTCATCTATCCTGATGGCGGGAGGGCAGAAAAGCCTGATACCTTTTACCTTACCCTACAGTGGTCCATTGGCATGTTAGGTCATAGCTCTTCCCCAAGTAACTTCGTGTGCTCCTATGTATTAGATTCTCTGTACGTAATTTCTCAAGTCAAACACGTTAACTAGCTCTCCTGGCTACCTGGTTATTGTCATGTAGTGAAACTATTTTAATTGTTAATCAGTGCGTGCTTATTAAGCTTCTCTTTTGTCCCTTTCATGCTGTATTTCCATCTTCACTTATTTTTCGAACATCTTGTATTTAGTAATAAGGCAATGCCAGGAGAGCATGGTCAACTGCAAAGTATGGTTACTGTGACTTAGCTGAGTGGCTGTAGCCCTGGGAGCAGTTGGGCCACGCTTTGGCCACGCCACGTGACATCGCATGAGTAGAGCCTTGGGCCCACAGCCACCTTCAGAGAGGCCGTTTTCCCCCGCATCTGATTGCATCCAGAACTACTGAATCTGGAAAGTTCTATCGCTTTGTTTTACAATATCAGTCAGTCAGAAACCAAGGCTTCAGGAACGTCTCACTATTCCTTGTGTGTCCACAAATTCCACTCATCAACCAGGTTACTGTCAAAGAAACACGTCGATGCAAAACAACGAACAGTCCATTGAAGGACTCATCAACCAGGTTACTGTCAAAGAAACACGTCGATGCAAAACAACGAACAGTCCATTGAAGGAGGTCGCTCTCCTCTGGCTGCCAGTCCAGGTTTGCAGGGCACAGCCAACGTGCGACCCTCAGCTGGGCATGGAGAGCAGAAGGGAGAAAAGAAAGAGGAAAAGAAATAATTCCTTACACAACAAACAAATATTTCGGGAAGAAACATATGCAGGAGATGCATTATTTGTACATTAGATGCTTAAAAAAGAAACTGGGCCAGCAGCAGCAAATCGTTCACACCAGTCTGTTCTGACATAACAAGGGAACATGTTCAGATGGTCACGCCACCGTCCTCTTCTGCCTTCACTCCTCGATCTCCTCGGAGGTGCCAACTGACAGAAGAAGGGAACAGCCGACCGCAGCAGCCCACCCTAAGCAGAAGTGGTTTCATCAGAGATCTCTGTTGGTGAAATGGAGTCAAGAAGACAGTAGCTTCTGAAAATCTGCTTTTTTGCTCCCTGCCACAGAGGACAGTTGACTGAAGTATGTTTTTTTCCATCTTTATTTTAAAACTCCAATAGCATTTTGTGCCTGGGTGGCCTTTTCTCGTTCATGCTGAATACAAATCATCCCTGGCACAAGCAAGACACGCTGTCTACACAAGGATCCATTTGGCCGGGCCTCACCATCTGCAGTGCAATTTAGAAATGAAATCCAACCAGTAATGAGCAGGGGAGGAGACTGAAGAGCTAAGAGGCTCGTGGCTTGTCAAGTTTTATTATTTCTACTAACCAGTGTGGCTGTTTGCCCGTGCACTTGTTATACAAAGAAGTGTTTTGCAGATCTGAGTAGACTGGGTTCTAGTGGATTTGATGAGCAAGTTCGTATAAAGACCAGCTGAGTCTGGCTGGTTTTTAGAATCGAGTTTCCTGGATAACGAAGCATCATGGACTGGCAGCAGGGAGACTGACAGGCGACCAAGGATGCCTGCCCTTGAAATCTCGGACCCGGATGAGTGAGCGCACACTGCCTGCAGCACCAGGACCCCAGAGGCCCTGTCACCAGGGTGCCAGCGCAGCCCAGCGGGGTCCACACAGTAGGGCACCCTGCTCCCAGACTGACTATTTTCTGTCCTTTCAACAGACACTGAATCTCATGAATCTTTTTATGAACGGTTTCCATGTCTTGCTGTGCATCAGAATTACCCGGTGAGCTTCCAAAATAACAACCAACTGAAAGCAGATAAATAACCAATTTCCAGTCCCCAGCCCCAGACTTGTGGATTTGCAGGTCGCTCTCCAGAAGTCATACAGCCCCCTGCTCAGCCCTCCCGGGTGCTCTAGACTGGCACACATCAAGCTCTCCTCTCTGCCACGGGATCCGAGAAACAGGCCCTGTGGCCTCCTTATCTGGGAGACTCCATGTTTGGTGGCCCCTTTCAGTAGGAGAAAACCAACAGCGAAGAGCTCTCCCTCTGCTGCTGAGACAGGACTCGCCCAGCTCACCATCCAGCTTCAGACCCCAGCCAGGGACAACCCTTGCAACCTCGGGGAGGATCCACAGAGTGCAGGCGGCTGCCTGTGTTCAGAAGGCACCGCTGTCTCCACCAGGCTGCTCCCCAGGAAGGGCTGCCAGGGACTCAAGCAAGTTTATGACAGTGGTCCTCCTGCTGGACAGCTGTGGTGTGGACACCACAGATCAGCCCCCTGAAAGGCCGCTCCGTCCCCAGAGTGAGAGACCGTGTTTGGCTGGCAGAGTGGTGTCTGCATCCTCGTTGTGCACCAGAGTTCTTGTTTCTTTGGCCAAGAGATTGTGCTGGAATCTCTACCCATATCCCGCTGTCCTCTTCCTCAGGGGAAACACTCACACCCTGATAATATATTTTTCTTGACCTAAAAGTAATTTTTCTTGTACAGAAATGCAAATGCTCCTCTAATTGATGGATATTCTTTTGCTTTTAAGCGAGGAGACCCGGTCTGAGCAATCACAGCCTGTAACATAAAGAAGGGGAATGAAAATATGTGAGTCAAAGTGCATTTGCTTTTCTGCACCCTCCCGGGCTCCCACCCCCAGGGCTAGAGAAAGAGGGAGACAAGAAGGTGGAATCCATAAAGAGCTGCAAGGGACTAGCAAGGAGCTGTGATTTCTGCTCCCCCTGGAGAAAATTGAGAGGTGATGCCATTTGCTTCTGTGAAAACAGAGCCTGGGTATCACAGAGCCGCACCCCAAGGGCTCACAAGCTGGAGAATGTTCTTGAATGAATCTGCATATCTTCTCAATGTTCATCTTTCTCTTCCATGCTTGTCTGGATACTGCATGTATGTGCTTTTCCCTAAATAATTGTCATCTTGCTTTTTTCCCATAGCTTCTTCTCTGCCTCTTTTCCTTCCTGCCTCTCTAGATCTTTGTTTTTTTTTTTTTTTTTTTTTTTTCATTTTTTCATCCTCCTCCTGCCCTACCCTTGCCCTTTCTCCTTTAAGAGGCTAAAAAGTATTAAGATATTATACTTCATATATGTAAATACAGATTCTCGAGTTTATTCTGGAGTTCTATTAATATTTTCTTTAAAAATTTAAAGTGTGAGGTTATTTTTTAAAGGCTGTTTATTTAATCATTGTAAACATGATGCATTTTTATTGTAACAAAAAAAAAACTTGAAAAGTCCAAGGAAAACAAAACATCAATAAAAGTAGAAGGTCGATGGAACCCATCCGTGGCAAGGTGGAAACACAGGGAACTAAACAGCTGACACGAGTACATATCTGGGACACTTTGCCTGAACATCTAATGTAAGACATTTTAAAGGATGTCATAAATTATTTATGGAAAAGTAATCAAATTTTTAAATAATTCTCTACTTTCTTCAGCTATAAATCATTATCCTTGATTAAAGAAAGATTCTTTAATTACAGGAGATCTATGTGAATGTGTATGTTTATACGTGTGTGTGTGTGTGTGTGTGTGCGCATGTACTGGAAATTCTGTTATTTGCAACATGTCAACTTATTATTTAAGTTTATTGCATGCTTCTTTTAATAATTTCTGTGTTGTGGTGATGACTGCCATTCAATTTTAAGGTTTTTTTAATCACTGAAACATTGCTTTCTTCCATCGCCCATATTTTTCCCTAAAGTGATATTCTCAAAGTTGAAATATGGAGCCCAGAGAAGCAGCTTTATTTCTAAACATGACTTTCCAGACCCTTACAAGTCTAGGAACACAACCCTGGCTGGTCACGACTAACTCCATGTGCAAATGAGACATGGTCCTCAGCTCCCTGGCTGCCTGGGGGCGGGATGGGGGGTCAGGTACTTACAGGATTCGGGGAGCTTCTGAGAGATGGTGGGAGAGTCTGCCTCGGTCACATCCAGCCACGAGGTGGGCCGCCTGGGTGACGGAACCTGGGTCCCGCCTGAAAAAGTGAGGCAATCTGGGTTTAAAAGGACTGTTTTCTAATATCAGATATTTAATCAGTTTCACCAAGTGAGCCTCCTCTCGGCCACAGAGGCGCTCGTGGCAGATGGGGAGGCGCCGAGGGAGGGCCCGACCTGGCGCCCCCAGCGCTGGCGTCCTGGCCCACACAGTCAGCCGAGAGCGTCGACAGCTTCCTCCTTGGACTGGAAGCCTCTTATTAGAATAAGCAGTCATTTCAATAGTCCTAATAGTGTTAATATAAGACTTTGTTTTCTGAGTGCTGACACCAACATGGCTGCTGTGATGTGCCTGGGCGTCGCAGTTAAATGAAGATTTAGAACCAATTTATATTTAATCTTTTGACAACATTCATTTAGCATCGCCAAATAACAGAAGCTGAGGAACATTTTGTTTTAGAATCCCAACACTGCAGAAATAATTATAAACCTGCATGTCATGTTAATGGGCCTGGACGGATATTCTTCATTATATTGTCACAGAGATTAAGTGATTTCAAGGTCAGTGTATTGTGGTCTTATCTTTTGAAGCTAAAAGGCTTTCTCCGACCACGAGTGATAGATTCAAGTTTAGTTGCTCGACTTCCTCCACATAGTTGCCATTATTATTCGTGGGCACAGGGAAAATGCTGTGGGATTTTAGTGGGATAGGGTTGAGGGGTAGAAAGTGATTTAAGCACTGGAGAAATATGGTCATTCCAAGCAGAGGATTTACATTTGATGGATCAATCAATGAAGACTTCCTCGAAGAGGTGCGATACTTCTGGATTCCACAAGGTTTGGGGACTGGCACATGTAGGAATGGGAGAAATGATATCTTTTTAGATGTTCTTAGGGGAAGCCAAAGGGAACAAATAAAAATGAGTATTTATTTTGTACTTACTTTAAGTCATCCCTGCAAGGCCTCTTAAAATCTTTTTCCTTAAAATAAGTTATTTTAGTATAATTTATGACAGGTTAAGTCCAAACTGTGTAGAAAATATAAAATGAACACACATGAAACATTTTATTCAAATCCCTTCATTAATGAGGGACGTTAGCTATGATGACCAGTTCTAAGAGCATTGGAGAAATTAGGGTCCTGCCTGTCTATCTGCCTGTCTGACTGCCCACTTGTCATCTCTCTGTCCTCATGATCAACAGGTCACACATCTTTGGGGTTAACTGTTTCATGGGACAGAAATTATTTGCACATCTACTGGACAAAAACCTGCTAATGACAAGAAACGTAATTAAGACTGTATTAATGACGAACAGTCTCGAGACCTGTATGAACACAGCTGGCTGGTTAGGGTCACCTCCAGGAAGCGCATGTAACATTAGAATGTTAGTTCCGCCATTGCGCTAGCCGATCCGGGTGCTCTTTGGCCACCGTGGGCAGTGGCTGCCGCGTCCGACGGCACAGACAGAGCATCTGCAGCATGGCGGAGGGCTCCTGTGGACAGCAATGACCTGGGAGACCTTTGGGTGACTTGTATCCCGAGGACTTGCTGCCCACGTGTTTGCCTTATCTCCAAGTTTCCTGTACTTATCCTGACAGGGGCAGGAGAGGGAGGTGTATCCAGACCAGGTGTATCCAGACCAGGTAGAGCCAGCGGCATGGAAACTACTGCTTAAGTTGATTAAGCAGAGAGTTTGCATCTCACTCCAGAAGCAGAGGGGACAATTAAGGAGGAAGATTTCAAAGATTTACTTTAGGGTAATTAATCTGAAAGCAATTTGGAGAATTGATAGCTTCTGGAGAGTCTGAAGGCAGGGTGACCTGTTGTTGAAATTACCCTGATCTGGAGGAGAAAAGGGAAGGAAGGAAGAGGAACTCCCAGGGCTGCAGACGCCTCATCTGCCTTGAGACACCTGCCTGGTGTCACTACCTGGCACACAAGGTCATGGAACGCCCTGGAACATGCATACTTTTAGACCTACAATTCAAAAAGCAGAGAAAATAAGCTGTTTTCTCAAATAGTAACTATTTTAGGAAATGTTAGCCTCCGAGAATCATCTAGGAAGTCTCAAGGAGTTGGTTTAGCAGTAGCGTACGTGAAACCGATGCTGCTTGAAAACATCTTATCTGTGTTTATGATTCTTGGTGGAATCTCATTTATAAGAGTAGAATAAAAATGTTGAAACATGTTCCTCTGATATAGTTTTCTCAGGTATTTCTAATATACAGGATTAATGGAGCAAATCGAGATGTCTGTCATTTCTGGCTGCCACTGTGTGGATGTGATCGTGAGCTTCATAGCGAATAAGAATGTTGTGGAACGTGGCCATGACAGCCCCCCGAAGAACAGACTGGGAGAAATGGAGCCCTAAAGTTGACAGTTTATCGCAGTTGTAAAGTTTTCAGCCAACGACTGTTGCTCGTTGGATCCGTGCCCTCTGCGTTCCTCCCAGGCTGGGCAGTGTTGGCTTCCCAGCGTGGTCGGGCTCTGAGATGTGAAGAGGGAAGGCTGGTTGTGATCCTCAGAGCCATGTGGCTCCATGAGGAAACAAATGTGTTCAGCAGTTTCTGGAACCCGCACAGCAGTGCAAGTGGAGCGAAGCAGGGGCTGAGGGGCCTCTGGGAGGGGATCACTCTGCCTGTAGCAGGTGGAGGGGCACCAGCTTAATGGCCTAGATTTTGATGCACCATGCAGAGTTGTATTATTATTATTATTCTAGAACTCCAACCTTTTCGTTGACCTGCGTAATTAAATATTATGCCTGGTGTGATCCAGAGGCTCAAATATCATCACATTTTATAGAGTCCAGACCCAGCACTGTAACATTGAGCGTAGTATTCTCTGCGTTGTAATTTTGGTTTTATAACTGTCTGTATTTTTTTAAATCTCTAAAGTAAGCAAGTACTGCTTTCATAAACAAGAACAAGAAAGACAGTTAACAGATTCTGCTCTAGTTAAAAAGAACTTTTGGTGTCTCTTACCGGAGACCATAGAATGTAGATTTCTGAAGGAATCTTGTGGGTCCAGCCCCCTTTTTAACTGTAATAGTGTCGACTTCCCTTACCTCACTTCTCATGTAAACGTTCACGTTGGACTCTACCAGAGGGGATCTGTTTTTCCCACGTTATTTTTTCTGTGGTCTTAAGTGTTCCACTCATTTAAAGACAGACACTCATTTTTTTCAAGGACAAAATGCTATGTGTAATCCACATTATGTGGAATGATATTTTTATAGGATTATTATAGCATATTACTGTAGATTTTTTTAAAAAAAGTTTACTGACGTACCATTGGTTTTCACCGTTTTTAGTCTTTGGAAGTAGAGGGTCCCCTCCAGGCCTAGTCCCCATAGTGCCCACCACCAGAGCCCAGAGTGCTCGGAGTTGCATGCCAGTTTGGAGGTTGAACTGGGTGTCCTCATGGAGGGGACAGGTCCCAGGGCAAAGGCAGGGCTGGAGGCCTATGGATGCAGGCACAGGAGAGGGCAAGTGTCTTCCTTGCTTCTCGGGCCCTGTAGTTAGGTTGGGAAAACTGGCTTGAAAAAAAGTCACAAGGCAGGGCCTCCCCTGGTGCCACAGCAGTTGAGTGCTGGGCTGCGAAGCTGCCACAGTCTCTGCGGCGCCGGTTCAATCTCCAGCCGCCGGGGAGGGTCCCGCATGGCGCGCAGACCTCTCCTGCCGCCCGCTGCTCCCCTCAGCAGTGTACTTCGGTCCTTCTGCCTGTTCTGCTCCCCGCTCTGGCTCTGGTGAATTCTCTCACCTTCCCCCACTTCTGACTGTACCCAGTGCTTGTATAAATAAATAAATAAATCGTTAAAAAAAAAGTCACGAGGCACGTGACTTTTTCTGCTGTGAAATGCAATGTTGGTGGCTATTTTTAACCTCTGAGTAAATAGCACCTGTTCTAGGTCTGTCATTTTTGATAATGGTAAGTAATTTAAAATATTTTTGTAGGAAAACAATACATAGAGGCATGTAGAAGAAAGATACAAGGTGTAAATAAATTTCGTGCAAAGATAGTCCTTGCCTGGCACTACTCTGGGCTCTGCCACCAGGGCACGGAGACACTTGGCGTCACCCTTGCTTGCTGGGAAGAGAGCTGGTGTGGGCGCCAGAACTGGTTAAGACCTTTTTTTAACAAGTTAAGCAGCTTGTGCAGTGTGTTTTTAGAAGAGAATTACTTTGCCCCGGAGGACAGGAGAATGAAGGAAGGAAGAGTTCTTGGGGAAACCAAGGGGTCCATGGCTAGAGGTGGGGAAATTGGGGGCCTTCTGCAGCCACTGTGGGATTTAGGGAGGCTAGGGGAGAAGGCCAACATGGCCCGTGGAGTCCGCCTGGCTCCCTGGGGGAGTCACAATTCCCGGCCTCCATCCACATGACTCCGGGAACCCCAGCTACGAAGACTGCAGGTAACAAAGCTGACAGGGTGTGGCTGGAGGTGGAGTCGCCGGCTGGGGTGTTGTCATCGCCATCTTGGCGCTCACTTTCTCTGAATGGATGTGCCTGTATGCTTCACCCAAGCACTTTTGAAGGGCTCGCTAAGGTCCCCCCCCCCCAGGATCTTGATAACCAGCAAAGGTTATGCGAACCGGACACGGAAGCAAGCTCTGGCTTGAGATGTAGGGCGATTTGGCCTGGGCTGCCTCCCAGCACAGGCCATGCTCCATCTGACGTGGGCGGAGGCCCCTGTCCTTGGAAAGGCCCAGGGCTCAGCAGTGTGAGCAGATGCTCCTGGACGGACTCCAGGCAGGCTCCATATGGAGAAATGCAGCCTGATCACATCAGAAACTGCGTATTAAAGAACTTCTGAGATGAAAGATTACATAGTAGTGGTGCATGTCTCACCCCGCCCCACTGGGGTGTACTTTACAGTCATCTCAGGACACTAAGCTGCTTCCCTGCCTGTGTGCATTTGTTAAATACCTTGTTAGTTGTACTTGAACCCACGTTGGAGTGAGTTTTAGATGCAGACTGTGAAGACAAGGATTGTCTTAGTTGTGTTTTCTCATTTCCCACATGCTACTGGCGCGCCAGGCACACACCAGTACTGGCGGTTACTGTTCTTGATGGAGGGAATCTCAATAGGTCCCTAATACTCTTATTTCCGTACGGCTCCCAATCTGCCTCCTTGACGCTGTTCCCCCTCCTCCCAGCAACCATGATTCTTTTTTTTTAAATATTTATTTTATTTACACAAGAACCGTGGTACAGGCCAGATGCGCAGGAGGGTGAGAGGATTCACCAGAGACAGAGTGGGGAACAGAACAGGCAGACTGACGAAATACACTGCTGAGGGGAGCAGTGGGCGAGACAGGAGAGGTCTGCTCGCCATGTGGGTTGCTCCGAGGCCGGTGGGGATCGAACCGGCACTGCAGAGGCTGCGGACAGCTTCACAGTGCGGCACTCAACCGCCTGAGCCACCAGGGAGGCCCACAACCATGATTCTTTAGGCAGAAGTCTAACTAGCTAGATTTTTCCTTAGAAACTCTAAGTGCATTTCTCTACTGATTGATATTAAGCAATTTTTTTCTCTCCTCAATTTCTCTAAGTTGAATTTTCCTTTTATAGAGAGAGTGAGGCGTGAGTGCTGGCCTGTGCCTGTGTAGCGTTCTCAAAGCAACGTTTCTTCTTCCCTGGGCAGAGGCTGCTGAAGGTGGCACAGAGGTAGCTGTTACCTGTGGCACAGGCCAGCTGACCCTCCTGCACTTGGACCATATCGAGTTAAAATGACCTTCCTTGATCTTACTAGTTTCTCAGTCACTTGATCAAGCAATGGGATTAACATCTACCAAGGCTGACACTATTCTAAGCTGAGGATGGGCCAGTCTCATAGACCCGGCCTTTTGGAACTTAAATCTGATTTATGCAAGTGCAGCCGCGGACAGGATGAGGCACTTCTGTGTGACATGCACATTAAGCTTGCAGGGACCTTTGATCAGGAGAGAAGTGGTTCTTAGCTGGGTCCCCCAGGTGACTGGGAATGTGATGCCTGGGAGGCATCTCCCATGAAAGATCGCCACACTGCTGGGTCCCAGCATGGCTGTGAGAAGCCCTTCTCCACGTGTGTCGCTAATGGCTCCCTTGCAAGCTTAGCTAGTTCACATCGTCAACCGTGGCTAAGAGTAGACAGGCATTTTATCTGCCCCCCGGCCTTGATGACATCGCTGCACATTTCTAGCTAATCACTGTACACTAAAGAAAAATAGTTCTGCTCATAATTTAAGAAGGAGTAGAGGTTTTATGAATCTCAATTACCACCAAAGGCTTTTTGCAGATCAGTACTGGAAAGATCAGATTTATTCACATTATCCATTTGTCTCGTCATCTGGCACAGGCAAAATAGCGTACTTGAAGTGTAGGAATCTGTACGGATATTGGGTGGTAGTAGTGATACTTGAAATTATTAGAATTTAATGAAATATTTATATTAAAGTAATTACATTGGCTATTATAGGTGAAATAAAATGAAGAATGGGGGGGGTGCAGGACCATACCTGACTTGCTATATTCTCTAATTAATGCCATTCCTCTGAGTGTCCATTTACTTAATAGATTGCTCTAACACTTAGAACATTAAAAATAAAGAGACTGAAAATTAACTTTCCGATAACAAGAAACGTATCATTTCCATAAAGATAAATAAGAAATTCTATTGATTTTCAAGTGGGCCACGCCATGAGTTATCATTGCTTGGTACAACATCCAGTTTTAGAATTTGTGCTGACCCTGAACGCTGAGATTTATATTTCCTTATTGATGACTGTGTACCTGCACTTTCTTGCTAAATGCCAGTGCTGTAAAGTGTTCTTGGAAATGCCCTTGAAACCTTTCCCGTGATTGAGTGAGGGAAGTGGATGCTAAGGCTGAGGCTGCGGTTGGTGGTCGGGCAAGGGTCCATCCTGGCCAGCCTGTGTTGAGACGCCACATTTTAGTAGCCATAGAGTAATGCCTCACAGTCTTTACGAAAGCCCACCCGGAAGTCTAGGTTCTTATCACATGGTTGAGGGGAGAGAGTTTTGCTTTGTAATCAGCAAAGCGCCTACTCAAATCTGTCTACCGCTGGGGTCTCGTGGGGATGCCCCCTACCTCTTTGAGCTTGTGTGCCCCTCTTATAAAGAGGCAATGATGGTGTCACTCTTTTAAAGAAGAATAAGCTCTAGTTTAAGCAAGTCCACCATAAGGTGAAGTTTTGGAATGTGTTTGAATTCCATACCATCTTGTCAATCACACAATCAAAACCAGTTCTTATTTATGAAACGCTTGATTTTCTTTAAGTACATCCACCAGCTTGAGAAATTTATCTACTAGACTGGATCCACGTAGTTGTTCACTATTGCCAGTCTGAAATTTCCTACTGCCCAGGTGAATCTGTGGCATAATAATAAAAAGTTGATGCATGAAAATAAATGTGATTTGAGTAAACTTTAAAACATTGCAAAAACCTCCCATCATGGTCAATGTTTCTTAATGTTGTCATATACCTAATCAGGAAGAATTTGGGCTTAAAGCAATTTTTCTTATTTTTCATCAAAATGTCATAGCTTGGGCCTCCCCGGTGGCGCAGCGGTTGAGCGCTGGGTTGCGAAGCTGCCCGCAGCCTCTGCAGCGCTGATTCGATCCCCGGCTGCTCCCCGGCCACCGGAGGAGGGTCCCACATGGCGCACAGACCTCTCCTGCCGCCCGCTGCTCCCCTCAGCAGTGTCCTTCGGTCCTTCTGCCTGCTCTGCTCCCCGCTCTGGCTCTGGTGAATTCTCTCACCCTCCCGCGCTTCTGACTGTACCCAGTGCTTGTATAAATAAATAAATAAATCTTAAAAAAAAAAAAAAAGCATTTAAAAACAAACAAAAAAAGTCATAGCTTGCAATATTTTTTACAAAGATGTGTAAGACTGGGAGTGCAACTTCACACCTCGACGTGTGCACAAGCTTCACCGCCCTCCACCAAGGAACTCTCACTGGGTTGGAATGCCAGTTAGTGCAGCCTCTGTAGAAAATGGTGTGGAGATTCCTTAAAAAGTTGGAAATGTCATACGATCTAGCAATACCGCTCCTAGGTATTTATCTGAAGAATATTAAAACACTGAGACAAAAGAATTTGTGCACCCCTGCCTACATAAAGACATAGCAAAAAGCAAAAATACAGCAACAAAGAGTTATTCACAATAGCAAGACCAGTAATCAATCTAAATGTCAATGACAAACAAATGGATAAAGAAGCTATGGGATATACACTCATGGAATCTACTCAGCTATTAAAAATGATAGTGATTTTGGGAACAATGGAGGGATGAACAATATGGATGTGATTCGATGAGTAATTACGGTAGGGCTTTGCTCATCTGTGGAATATAAATAACCAAAGAAAACAAGCTAGGGGTCTCCCTGGTGGCGCAGGGGTTAAGTCTCTGCACTATGAAGCCATTGGCAGCCACTGTGGCACGAGTTCAATCCCTGGCCAGAGAGCTACCCACAGGGCACAGCAGACCTCTCCTGACTCGCCCGCTGCTCCCCTCAGCAGTGGATTTCAGTAGATCTGCCTGTTCTGCTCCCCACTCTGTCTCTGGTGAATCCTCTCACCCCCCACACCTCTGGCCTGCACCCCAGCTCTTCTATGCAAAAAATAAAAAAAAGAATTAAATGTAAACAAATAAAAGCAAGAAGGTGGTCTTCTGCGAAGCAAGAGGAATGAATGCCCAACGTATGAGAATGTACTTGAATTCCAAATTTGGGGTGACAAAGACCCCCCTCAGCACTGTTACCCACATGCCTGATGAGGTGGGACCAGACACGTCATTGTGGCTTATGCTCTTCTCTATGCCCTCCGTCCGGGCGGCCGCTCCCCCCGTGGCTGTGCAGTTCTGTGACTTCCGTGACGTCAGGCCTGCTTCCTCGCCGCGCTCCAGGGCCGCAGAGGGCAGGGGTGCTGAGCAGCTTCCGTGCGGGAGCCTGCGGTGGGGGCATTTCACGGTCACAGAAATTTCTCGTGGGCAGCCTGTTCTAATGCGTACTTCACTGTGCGCCTTTGTGATAAGCGTAATTTTTAATCAATTGTGTACCTGCCCTTTTATAGCATATCAATACCAGCCATTATTTATCTCCGTATAAAATAGGCTAAATCTCACTTTCTCCTCCCCAGAAAACAAATAATCCAAGCAATTGAACTCTTGGTTCCCTGAGACAAGCAGTGAGAGCGACCTCTGACGGGGTGGGAGGTCCCCGCCTTCTCGCCAGTGTCCGTCTGTCTTGTTCACGCAGCATCTCCAGGCCAGGTAGCAGCAGTGCAGGGAGGAGACGTGGAAGCTGCGCAGAGTGTGCCGCTTCCTCAGAAAGTCACAGCAGTGTACGCATGTATGGTCCCTGTTCGGACAGGGCTTTCCTGGGAGCTTATACTTATTGCTAATTCTCTGGGCAATTTTTTGAGCCAAGAAAAGAGAATAAGGGAAAAGCGAGGACCTGGCTCAATGTCGAGGGGACAGAGAGGGCGAGGGAAGGTGGCGAGGCCACGAGATGCCGCTCGGGAGACGGGGGCTGATCTGGACACGAGACTCACACGCTGAAGGGCCTGAGTGCCTGGCGGTGCTTTCAACCTCCACCCGGAGAAAACAGAACAGACGGGAAGATCTTCGGAATGGAAAGACTATACTTTTTGTTATGATCTATGAGCAAATAATTGCACGAGTTTACTGACGACTGAGGGTCGGGGAAAGGCCTCGGTTCTCGTGGTTCCTCTGGGGCGCAGGTGAAGTGGGTTTATTAACATCAGCCATTTGCCTTGCTGGGGGTCAAGCCCACACAGTGGGGCAGATCCTTCCTCTAATTTTTTTCTGCAAGTTTTATTCGAGAAATACAGACTCACAAAAATGCTCCACCGAAGACAGGCTTAGTGTGGGGGGCCGTGCTCCTGCTCCCTCGGGGGGTCGCAGGGCTCCTGAGGTGCAGCCGGAGAGGACCACGTAGCTGGCGCCCCCAAAAGGTTGAAGACAGAATCCCCGCTGTTTTCACTCCACACCCTTTAAGATCCGGAGAACCCCCCTGTCTGATAAAGTTTGCTTAAGATGTGCTTGATTCACCTCAGCGTTGAACAACCTGATCATTGAAACAGCTCTATGGTTTTATATGAAAAATAAGTTTTTATTTTTAGGATGTTGAAGGATTTAACCAAACAGCCTATATGTGAGTATTTTGTATGAGGGTGTGTGTGTGGACATGTGTGCATGCACGGGCACGCACACACACACGGCGGGAGGTGCGCTCAGTGACGGCACGATGTCAGCAACTGGTGAGTGACGGGCCAGATCCAACATGTGAAAGTTTCCACGTGTTTCCCTAGGTTTTAAAACATGTTGTATGGAGAGAGGAAGATCTACAATGGCAAACACAATCTGCTTTGATGATTTTGCCCAGCGTAGGGGGTGCCAGATGGAAGAGTCCGTTAGGAGAGAAACGATTTTGAGACCCACTGGGAGGCGAAGGTGGGAGCCCGCAGCTGAGGGAGACAGCCTCGGGCCCGGGGAAGGGCTTTCTGCTCGTTCCTTGAATCGCCGTACCCTTCCTTTAGGAGTCAGGACTCGACGCTCAAGTCTCTGTGACTTAGATTCTCCGGGGGGCAGGCAGGCAGGACCCCAGGGAGGGGCGTGTCCTGAGTCCTGCCCTGTGCAGACCGCAGCTGGCATGAACGCGCCAACTCTAAACGGAGGTACTCGCAGGGGTGGGGAAGCCAGCCCGCGGAGGGGACCTCAGCCTTCCCCTGCAGTGCTGCAGCTTGACCAGGCGGAGCCCGAAGCTTGAAGGTTGCCTCAGACAGGACCGGCCTGACCTTGAGCTTGCCTGGCCTGGCTGTTCACCCCGCTGGCTGTCTGTGCAATAGATGGCGTGTCGGTGAGTCTGCTCCTGGGCAGACATCGGCCTGCAGCATTTTTGTAGAACATACCAAGGACTGGCCTGCGATTGTAGCACGCAGAGGTGGGTGAGCTTCTGCCTGGATAGAGCAGGAGCCAAAACAACATTGCAAACATTGCTGCCACCCAAGGGGGACAGAAGAGTCATCTGCAGATTCTGAGATGCTTCATTTCATGTGGAAAAACTGTTGCTGACATTCTCCTTCAAGAGGCTAGTGGATTTGTGACTGGGTTCCCCGTGTAAGCCTTTCTGTCCCCACCCCTTTCTGCCCTTTTTTTTTTGTTTGTTTATTGTTTAACCTTTCCAGTAGGTTATAAGAAGTGTGACGTTGGAGTTACTCATATTGCTGATGAAGGTCTTCACAGCACATGCTCCTATCTCTGCCACAAGCTCTCCTGATTGCACATGAAAATTGTCACCGTTCTTGTGATCCTGTTATTCTGCCAGTTGCAGCTATGATTTTAGAATGTGTTTTATGGTAACTACTGCATTTGCTGATCATCGCAATAGTCATAGACTTGAAGACTGTGCACATTAAGGCATTAAAACTATAAAGATGTATCAGATAATTAGATTTTCTTATCAATACAGTTTATCTCCCCTTTCACACTGGGTCCGGATATTCTCTGGACAGTAATGACATTAAAAGGTATTGTGAATAAGTAATAAAATTGTGAAATTTGACATCCTTATGCACTTTACAGTTTGCAAAGCATTGTCACTTAGAATCATAAAGATGGCTGAACAAGTCACAATTCAATGTCTGCAGAGACTATAATTTAGCAAAGGAAATAGAGTGAACAGTAGAAGATTTAGGAGCGCTTTGCTTTTTCGTTAGTTTCATACTAATTGTTTTTAATAAATCATGTGCATTTGGGAAGTTGCTGGTTCACACTCACAAAAATGCCATTCATTTTTCTAGATGTTCTTGATGATAACAGTACAGTTTTAAGCCAACGTTTTGCCAGAACCCCTACGTTGTCCACTAACAAGAAGTAAAGTAAGGAATAAAAGAACTCTTTAGTAATTTTAGAAATCTAGAAAGGTGCTTCTGAACAAAGTTAGTTTTTACACACAGGGAAGTGTGAAGCCATCCAGAAAGAGTCCCCTAATTTCTAGAATAACACCATCTACCTGTGTGTCACCAATTGAGGGAAGTGATCAGAGATGTTCAATTATTGTGCTTTTTTTTTTTTTTTTTTTTTGGTCCAGCTTTTACTCTTGAAAACGTGGCATTGGGAATAGAGTTGCCTAGTCAGAAACACTAGTAAAATGCCACACACCATCGCCGGACACAGCTCTGAGCTTCATGGGGTCTTGCCTCTCTGTGCCGTGTTGGGAGTTTTCACGGAAAACATAGCAAACCGTGTCCCAGCCTTCACATCATGAAAATGGGTGGTTTGTCCCTGTGAATGAGAATGTAAGAGGGAACATCTGAAGCCTTCAAATGTGTCCAGATGCACGATCAGGAATTCAGGCGCAGCGGTCTGGAGAGTTCCAGCAGCCTCTATGATCCTCCTTCCTACAAACCTCACAGCAAGTGCTGGCATCGAAAATCCACCTCCCGGCAGCATCCGGCTGCTTCTGGCAGGGGGCGGCTAACCTTGCTGAGAAAGTCTCGGGGCTCTGGGCTACAAGAGAGAAAGACTCCTACTCTTTTGACATCAATGTCGATTTTCTAGATTCTAGTTGTGCCTCCTCAGTGTTGAGCCCTCCCGGGTTTCAGATGATCCTGAGGAAGTGCTTTTAAGCTTGAGCTTAGTCTGGACTCAGCACTGACCAGCTGCTGCTTCTGCTCTTTCCTCCAGCAGGTAGACCGACCTACAACAGCTTTTATGTCTATTGCAAAGGCCCCTGCCGGAGCGTGCAGCCGGGAAAGCTCAGGGTGCAGTGCCATACCTGCCAGCAGGCCACGCTCACCTTGGCCCAGGTAAGTGAGGCGTCGCAGGGGATGCTGGGACGGATGTATATCTCCACAGAGGCCTCTGGGGTTTCGAGTGAAGCATCACCCATCATTGGAAATGAACCTTGTGCTTCTGTGTGGCTGTGATGGTTGATGGTATCTGAAGTTTCGCCGACACATCCGCCTTCCTGATTTCTGTGAAAGCCGACGTACCCAGGGCCGCTGGCCCCAGTTCTGCCCTCCAAACTATGGGCAGGGGGTGTAGAGACGCTGTTACAACAGGAAGGGTTCAGATTCTTTGAGGGTGTCTGTTTGAAGCTGCCATGGGGTCTTACAAGAGTCTGGAAGGGCTTCCTCCCTTCACCCACGCGTGGTGACGTGGCTGTGTGTGTGCGTCGAGATCCAGCGGACTGCTGCGGTGGGCGTGCACAGGGTGCTGACGTAAGCTAGACGCCAATGTGGAGTGAAAGGCAAGTGAGGGCGGGCACTCTGCTAGAGACGCAGGGGTCAGCATGCTGTGGGCCGCTGTGGCCTCAGCTGGTTGTGTTCAGTCCACAGCTCAAATGTTTTTAACAGTTGTCAGTTGTTGAGAAGCTCCACGGGAAGGAGACTGTTGAGTCGTCCATGAACATGGTGAAGTAGAGTCCAGCGCCCACAATGAGTGTCAGGGGACCGCCCACCTCTGCGCTGTGGTCTGTGTGGCTGTCGTGCCCACGGGCTGAGTGAGAGCAGGACACCCCATGGGTGGCCGGCAGGGCCCAGCGCCCTGGCTCTCTGGCCCCGCAGGGAATAGGCTCGTGTGCCCCTGCCTGAAAACACACCCACGGCTGGTTCACGGCTCCAGCCTTATGCTTGTGTAGAATTTGTCTGCGTGTGGTGTGGACACAAACGGGGAGCGAAGAGATTGTTGGGGAGGCAGCAGAAGACCGAGTGCTTGGAGGCGAGGCAGCCTGGCTGCGTGTAGACAGGCACTCTGACCCCACTTCATGACCCTGACGGTGGTGGGAACATTTAGGTTTTGTGCATGAGGTCGCGGAGCCCGGCAATGTGTGGGCGGGCGGCTGCCTGGCCTCTGTCTGAGAACGCCCTGTTCACGCGCGGCGGTGGCCGTGGGGGTGGACGTCGTGACAGAGGCAAAGAAGGTGCTTAGGAAGCCCTGCCCGTGGCTCCGCGGTGAGGAGGCCCATGTGAGGCGACCTGTGATGGGAAAGCCGAGTGCTGGCGCCCTGAGAAAGGGCAGGAGAGTGGACCCAAGGCTCAGGCCTGGGGAAGTGGACGAACTGCTCCAATATGGGGTCCGATGGTTTAGCCACCTGTGGGGATCCACTTAGGGAAACCATCAAGCCATCAGGGGGACGCCTGTGTTTGCCCTGACCGACTGGGGCCGACCCTTCCTCTGTGGATTCCTTAGCCGGTGCCGCCGTCCCGGCCGCGTGCTGTCCTCACGCCCGACAGGCCGGCCCCCGCCGCTTCTCCCCTCTGCCTCCGGCCTCCCTGGTGTCATAGCAGCCTCTGACTCTGCCGTGCTGCTGGCGCAGACCCGAGGCCTGACGCGGCTGAGGCTGGATGTGACCTGTTCATAGTCAGTTGCTGTCATTTTTCTTACTGAACTCCCAGTGCGTTATCGAATTTCATAGCAACAACCGAATTATTTGCTAACACCCCTATTTCATATTTGAGGAAAACGAAGCTCAAAGAAAAAAAGTGGCAAGAGCTTGCTGGGGGTTGAGCCCAGACTGGACGAGCGACGCTTGTAAACTCAATCACAGCCCTTTGCACATCCTGTGCTTACCCCGAAGCTCACCTGCTCAAATAGCCTGGGGGTCGGACAGATGGCGTAAAGGCCAGCAGAGGCGCTGGGCATTTTCTTCATTTGTTAAACTGCTTAATTATTTGGACCTGGAAATCCTCATGCAAGAATAGGAGATTTTCAATCTTGTCTAAGACTATGCCAATGTAATACTTCCCTGGGATAAGAAACCGATTGGGATTTTACCTAATTAAACATAATTGACAAATGGTAAACTTCTAAGATCCAGATCCGTGTCAGACTGCAAGTTTATTTATAACCAGGTTAAAATAGTTTCCTACTGGTGACCATCAGTAATGTAGGAAATATGCTCAGGACTGTCTTGCTTATTGATACTTATTCTGAAAGGATTTCATTGTTTTGAAACATTAGGAGCATTTGAGTTGTTTCTTTGGGATTTTTAGTAGCATTCATAGGAGCTAGATAGGAGTAATCCTTCTGCCCAATATTGTAATAATAGAGGTCGTGTGTGTGTGTGTGCGTGTGCGTGTGTGTGTGTGTGTGTGTGAGAGAGAGAGAGAGAGAGAGAGAGAGAGAGAGAGAGAGAGATTGACTATCTTCCTGCCCGGAGGACTCCAGCCTTCTGAACATCCTGAGTCTGAAGCTTTGGTGTCACCTGGCCGGGGGCCCTGTCTGTGGCTGACCAGGTGTGTTAGTAAGGCTTCCAAGCAGGCAGATCTGGCCAGGTTCACGTGTGGCCTGTCAGAAGCAGAGTCAGCTCTGGGGAAGGGGGTTGAAAATAGGCAGACGTGGGTGTTAGTGGCCCACTGCCTGCTGTGTTCAAGGGACCGATCACTGCCATAGTCCTGCCTGGAGCGGAGGTGGGCCTGGGATAGAAAAGAGAAAAGGCCTATGGAAAAAAATTTAGGTCAGATGTAGGCGGTAAGGGGGTGGTGAGGACCTCAGTGGGTGGGTGCAGACACAGCCCACATACAAGAGGCAGGTGCGAGGAGCTTTCTCTACACAAGGAGAAAAGTGGAACTTACTGAGCTGCCTGGCTTGTTTTTAAAAACAATTTCACTTTTCTCTGGTCTGAAGAAACAAACCCCATGCTTCCCACGAGTGTTAGTAGTAACATCTCTTTTTTTCTATTAATTAATTTATTTTTTTATTTATTTATACAACCACTGGGCACAGTCAGAAGCGCGGGAGGGTGAGAGAATTCACCAGAGCCAGAGCGGGGAGCAGAGCAGGCAGAAGGACCGAAGGACACTGCTGAGGGGAGCAGCGGGCGGCAGGAGAGGTCTGCGCGCCTTGTGGGACCCTCCTCCGGTGGCCGGGGAGCCGCCGGGGATCGAACCGGCGCTGCAGAGGCTGCGGGCAGCTTCGCAACCCAGCGCTGAACCGCTGCGCCACCGGGGAGGCCCTCGATTTGTTGTTGAGTTGTCGTGGAGACTTACCATAAACCTAACATTCCCTCAACACTGTTTAAATTTTGCATGTGATGATAATTAGCCGGTCTCACACATGCTGTTCTCGGCTGTAACTGTTTAAATGCTTCCTATTTAGCACGACACTCACTATACATTCTCGCAAGGTGGACTGTGGTTCCTGTCTTGCTGTTAAGGACACCAATGTCTCAGGTTAGGTCTGACCTCGATGGTAAGTGGAAAATCAGTCCGGACACCAATTTTTCCTCTGTCTCCCAGTCGAATTATCTTCTTTGTTTCATGGTGACCTTGACCAAGGTTTCCACTAGCCAAAATAGTCTTTAGAAAAATGAACGCTCACCGGAAGAGAACACAGCCGACTGGAAAAACATGGCAGGCATCCAATTCCAATTGCCTGTTCAAGGACTGTCCACATAGGTCCAGCAGAAATGACACAGGCTTGAACACAGAAGGCAGGGTGCCTTTCCATGCTCATGCATTTCTGCTTGTGTTCTGGAATAAAAAAAACAAACACTTTAAAATAACCTGTGGCATTACTGTTTCATCTGGGAAGCTAAATGAGGACCAAGTCACATTCTGATATGTACTGTGAGCCTCTCTTTTATTTGCTTTTTTTAATTCAAAAAAAAAAAAAACAGGCAAAAAAATTTAAGATTTTCCTAGCTCTGTAGAAAAAAGACTGCTTTGAGAAATAACTGGAAATTTTAAAAGGAATTTATATTGGGAAAAAGAAATAGCACTGAAAGACTTAAAAGATCTTTCTCCCTCTCGCTTCCCCTTTGAACCTAAACTCAAGGTTAGAATCCCGGCAGGTCAGATTCTTCCACTGTTAGTCCTGCTGTTTGTTTGAAAGGGTCAGGTGTGAAAAAAGAGCCTTCAGGTAAGGAAGATGGATGGATGAATGGGTGGGCAAATGGGTGGATGGATGGATGGATGGATGGATGGGTGGATGGATGGATGGATGGATGGATAAATGGACGAACAGATGGACTCTCAGATCAGACTCCCTAAGATCTCTAAACTCGTTTACATAAACGTAAGACAAAGACAGAGACTGCCTGCCTTGTTAAACATGTTGCCTGGCTAGAGAAGCTTCATTAGAAGATGAAGCTGTTGGGCCTCCCTGGTGGCACAAGGGGTTAAGCACAGCACTGTGAAGCAATCCACAGCCTCTGCAATGAGTTCGATCCCCCACCAGCCAGGGAGCTACCCACATGGCACAGCAGACTTCTCCTGTCTTCCTGCTGCTCCCCTCAGCAGTGTATTTCAGTCAGTCTGTCTGTTCTGCTCCCCACTCTGTCTCTGGTGAGTCCTCTCATCCCCATACTTCTGGCCTATGCCCTGCTCTTATATGCATAAATAAATAAATCTTAAAAAAAAAAAAGAAAAAGAAGACGAGCTGATGATGAGGAGTCAGACCTTGTGGATAATTCTGGAATGGTTCCTCCTCTCACCCTGCAGCCTCCGCATGCTCAGTCCTGGCGTGCTCTCCCCTGCAGCCTGGCAGTGTGCTCCTTCCTGTCATCTTGCACCAGTCCCATTCTATATCACCGTGACTCCTGAGGAAAGCCAAGCTTTGACAGGAAGGCATGGTGTTCCCCGAACAGGAGGTCGGCTCAGCGTATAGTAAGGATGTTCATTAGTAAAACAGTTGCTGATTTCAGTAGTCACTGGCGCAGGCGGGGTGTGGTGTGCAGCCAGGACCTGGTCCGTGGCCCTGGCTGTGGCGGTGGGCTCTGAGGTGCCTGGGGCAGGGGGGAGGGTGAGGCACAGGCCTCTCCTCTCTCAGGAGCTCTGGATAAATTCTGTCCTGATGCTCACTAGCTGTGTGGCTTTGGGCACACTCTTGATGTCCTTATGTCTCCATTTCCTTGTTCCAGAATGGTGGTGTGGCTGTCATTAACACCATAGGGAGGATTCGAAGACTTAACTGATTAAAGTTCTTAGCACAATGCCTGGCTCATAAAAAACATTAAGAAAATGTTACCTGTTATTGTGATTTGCTTAGGTCAAGAGTTTTCTACCCCAAAGCACCAAAGCGACTGCTGAATTCATTGTCTAAACTCACCTCTCAAGGACTGCATTTCTGATGAGCTTCGCGCTGCTTCCCCCTCCAGCGTAAGCTCAGGTTGTCCGCCACTGGTGCCTTTGGTTTGCACTCAGTTTATTAGTCTTAAAATGAATCAGAAGCAAGGAGATTACTGCCGCCAAGAGCTCGGATGATTTTTCCCCCTACAATCTCTATAATTACTTTATCTCAAAGAGAACTTTATCTTTGCCACTCTAATGAGCTACTCCGCCATGGAATAGCATTAAAGCTAAAAGGTTCCTGATGAGAAATGGTGCAATAAATAGAGAAAGATGTAACATGCCCGGCATGATGGATGTTATTTAAAATTAGTTTATAGATTAGGGACAATTTATGTGAAGAAATTTATTAAGAAATATAGTCTAAATGTACAATCATTCCCAAACTTAGTATTTGTTACAGATTAATTGTTGGTCAGGGGTCTCCTTACTCCTCTGAAAATCGAGACCTTCCCTCCCATATGGAATGAGAACTTTTTACTCACCGATCACTTGCTAAGTGTTTCTGAGTTTTTGGAGTTTAACACAAGAGTCACTGCAAATTATGCCATCTCCTGTAAGTAATCTTAGGTAATTCATAAATTGACATTTAAGTAATTTGTGTCATTTAAACAATTAAATTTTAAGACCCATTGTGGGCGTTCCAGTGGCGAGGGTGTTTGCTGAACCCGATGGCTGTTTTGATTTGTGGTAAGAGGTAGGTCTACCAGGAAGCCAGAGAGTGAGTGAGTGTGTGTGTGTGTGTGTGTGTGTGTGTGTGTGTGTGTGTGTGTCTCACACCAAGGCAGGGAATGGAGTGGGGGCAGATGGCAACATGGGTCTTTCTTCTGTTGATACTGTGGCTTCGGAGTGGGCCCCTGGCCCTTGTCTTGCCAGCAGTCCTTTCTTCCAGGAGGTTCCTCTGTCATGTCGGCTCTGAAGCACCCCCTCTTTGCATGTACTCCTTGCTTCTCGCTGCTGACTCCAACCTCACAGGCACACAAGAAAGATGCCTCTGCTCTGCCCACTCTCCAGGCAAGGGCACACTGAGAAAGTTAAAATGTGTTCCTCTTTTCCCCGCTCCCAAAACCGATACCAGGGAAAGAGCCCGTCTGAGGTAAAAACAAGCATAATAATTGAACAATTCAAAGGGTTACTGTAAAGTATTTTAAGTTTTAATGATTTATTTTATAGGAAATGATTAGTCTTGCTTTTATATCATACATTGTGTCGTGCAAATTATAAATGTGAAGTGGTTGACCCAGGCCACCTCAGGGCACTGATGACAATCACAATAAGCAACTCAAGGTTATAAGAATTTATGTAAGTGCTACTAGTGTCATTTTCTCAAAGCTCTAGTAGTCTTTGATGATCATAACCCAGGGTTTACACCTGTAAATATTCTACACCACCACCATTACCTCCGCTAGCTACAAATTAATTCGACATTGTTATTATACTGATTTCACCTAATTTACCAAAAGCATTTTAAGGAACACTATCATTCTGGAGCATCCTTTTGATAGCTACATTCACATCGTGATTACAGTCTCTATTTGATTAACTTCAAAATGTTCAGTGACACAATTTTTTTCAGCCAATTTTAAGAAATATTCACTTTTGGGGCCTCCCCGTTGGCATAGCGGTTGAGCGCTGGGTTGCGAAGCTGCCCGCGGCCTCTGCGGCGCCGGTTCGATCCCCGGCTGCTCCCCGGCCACCGGAGGAGGGTCCCACATGGCGCGCAGACCTCTCCTGCCGCCCGCTGCTCCCCTCAGCCGTGTCCTTAGGTCCTTCTGCCTGCTCTGCTCCCCGCTCTGGCTCTGGTGAATTCTCTCTCCCTCCCGCGCTTCTGACTGTACCAAGTGCTTGTATGTATAGATAAATAAATAAAAATAAATCTTGAAAAAAAATTAAAAAAAAAAATCCTGACTTTGTTGTAAGGGAAGAACCGTAGGGGAATTTACCTGCTTATGAAGGTGTCCCTGAATACACCTGTGCACACGCCCTCATGACATAGCCCGCACTGCAGTGTTCATGCGGGAACCAGGGTTATACTGACTTCCTTCTAACCTTCATTTCAGTTATTTTCTGTCTCTTCAGAATTGTTGTGCCTCCCACCATTTTCTCTTGCACAATTTTAGAGATCTAACAACAGTTGTGTCTTCAATCAGCTATAAAGTTTTTAGTATCTTCCCTTGAATTGGATTCTGTAGTGACTCCTGAGATTTCTCTGGTTTGAGGGGTCAATTTTGTCCTCCTCAGAGAATTTGGGATGTTCTGTGTGATTATTCTCCAGCTCCTCCCTGCTGCAGCTATGTTTGGGGGGCGGGGAGATAGACCCCTCTGCTTGGGAAAGACGGGACCTTCAGCCCCCAGACGGTCGAGGTACGGGGCAGGATCTGAGGAGCTCAGAGCACTGACAGCCTGCAGGCACCTTATATAAATAATCACCTTGAGCAAGATGTGGATAAATTATGTAGTAGACAAGTGGACCATTCGATGGATCAGCTTTTGGTGGTTTCCAGCAGACTCTCCTAGAGCCGGAACCTACAAATGGCCCCAGGACACGTGTCTGAAACGGCAGTTTTATGTGTTTGAAGACATAGGCTGGCATGATTTTGTGGGTCATTTTATTTTATTTATTTTCATTTTTTTTATTTTATATATTTTTACATCATTTTTCATTTTTGCACAACGTATGCATTTTCATCTTGGTTATAATTCCCCGTACAATTCCCACCCCCCTTGTTTTGATCCTACTCCCTCCTCTCCCGACCCATAGTGTGTCTCTAATTTATAGTTGCTTGTTGATCTTGATTTTTAGTTTATTATAATTGGTCTTTTTCCTGGTCCCTTATTTAGGTTTTCTAGATTCCTGCTATGAGTGGGACCCTCCGGTATTTTTCTTTTTCTTTCAGGCTTATTTCGCTGAGCATGATCCCTTCCAGCTCCCTCCATGTTGCTGCAAACTGCATGTGTTTATCTTTGTTGACTGCTGAGTAATAGTCCATGGTGTATATGGACCACATCTTCTTGATCCAGTCATCTATTTTTGGGCATTTGGGTTGTTCCCATAGCTTAGCTATTGTAAACAGTGCTGCTATAAACATAGGGGTGCAGGTGCCCTTTTGAATGAATGTTTCTCTGTCCTTTGGGTAAATACCTGGGAGTGCAAACTGGTCCAACCACTGTGGAAAGCTGTGTGGAGAGTCCTCAACCTTCTAAAGATGGAGCTTGCATCTGATCCAGCAATTTCTGGGTCATTTTAAAGGCTCCCACAGATCCCTTCAGTGTTTTAGCTGGGGTTCTGAAGGAGAAGAGCTGAGGATGAGAGAAGGAAAGGTGGAGCGAGGATGGCTGCTTGGCCTTGGCTTTAGCCCGTACTCCAGGGGGGAGGGAGAGCAGAGTCCACAAAGGAGGTTTTCATCAGTGTCCACGTGGGAACGTGGTAAAGCGAGCGCGACAGACACTGACCATCTCGGCGAGGAAGGAGTGTGGGCTCAGCCTGGCTCCAGCGCCGTCCAGGTAACTTTGCAGGTCTTCCGCCAAATTTGATTTTCCATAAGCGATGGTCCTATTTAGGGTACATGTGCCCCAAATAGTGCATGGGACAGAGTGCACTATTTTTTCAACCTGAGATTCACATTGACCAGGGCAGCCTACCTGGCAGCGTTGACTCTCTCCAAGGGACGCGGGCACAAAGGGCTCCCTCCATGGGCTTTGGTCTAGCTGGACGGGCCAGCAGCAGAGGAGCAGAGATGAGCAGCACGGCCGGCAGACGGGATATCTCAGCTGACCCGCTTGGTGGTGGCCATGTGTGGGGAGTACGCATCTGGGGTTCAGAAACCGCAGAACCCCTGGGGTGGCGCCAACATCAGGATGAGTGTGATCAGTCAGCTGCCGTTTGCACATCAGACCTTCTCTAGATCTCCTGGAGAACTGTTCATAATGATCAGTAAACCTAACTAGTAATGAGTGGTAAACAACCAGCACCTGTCATTAGCAGAGAAAGACACGTGTACGCACGCTCTTCCAGATTGAAAAAATTAGTTCAATGCTCCCCGTATGACATCGGGGACACGCACACTTAGTTATCTGTAAGCAAAGAGAAAAGTCTCCAAAATTGCCTGTAAAAATACACAAAATGTCGTGTAGACATGTAAAATCTCCATGAAGTAAGTAAGAGGTTACATGTAAGTGTAGGCTCGTCTGTGGAAGAGCGCAGTGTCCCCAGGGGAACTGTGGCCTTTCTCACCAGAGCTGTGCACTCTGCTGTGTTAGTTCAGTTCTGGAAAGTCTTATATTGAGGGCCTTTTTCATATTCTTACTATTTCCGAACTAAATTTTCTTTCTTTT
Source organism: Talpa occidentalis (assembly GCF_014898055.3). NCBI lineage: Eukaryota > Metazoa > Chordata > Mammalia > Eulipotyphla > Talpidae > Talpa > Talpa occidentalis. The sequence goes on along the minus strand of NW_023602073.1, from coordinate 150,129,897 downwards.
TTTTTTTTTTTTTTAAAGATTACTTATTTATTTATACATACAAGCACTGGGTACAGTCAGAAGCGCGGGAGGGTGAGAGAATTCACCAGAAGCCAGAGCGGGGAGCAGAGCAGGCAGAAGGACCGAAGGACACTGCTGAGGGGAGCAGCGGGCGGCAGGGGAGGTCTGCGCGCCCTGTGGGACCCTCCTCCGGTGGCCGGGGAGCAGCCGGGGATCGAACCGGCGCTGCAGAGGCTGCTGGCAGCTTCGCAACCCAGCGCTCAACCGCTGCGCCACCGGGGAGGCCCCGAACTGAATTTTCTCCAGTCCTCTGTTATCCTCTGTTACTCGTTGTTCGGGTGTTGAAGCCTGTGTAGATGATGGTCAGTGTTGGAAATTCCCTGACAATTCCAAGCAGGCAGTCATGTGTGTGTGGACTCGGGTGGGGGAGGGGTAGGCTTCACTGGTTCCTTATTCAAAGACTCTGTGTAAGTGACTGACATTTTTTTTTAAATGAATTTATAAACAATTCTTTAAGAAAAAGAGAGAAGAAAACCATCTCATAGGAGCGAGCTCCCTGTGGCTCCCCAGGACATCGGGGTCCCGGAGAGACGGCTGCTCTCCAGGCAGGTCCCTAAAGGGTTGTTTCCGTTTCTGCTTTGATACCAGCTGTGCCCCTGGCCCGAGAGGCCAGTGCGATTCCCTCCAGGGCGGGCGGGAAGTGGAGTCATGCTTTCCACAAATTGCATTTGCATATATTTTCAAGTGTTGAGTTTTGAAGGCATCCAGCCAAAGTATATAGTTTTGGGGTGTGAGTGTGTGTGTGTGTGTGTGTGTGTGTGTGTGTGTGTGTGTGTGTTCCTTCCTCACGATGGAGAGAGATGGAGAGATGAGGAATGAGTATTATTAGTAACTACGCCTACTGGGTATTTGCTGAATGTTTCCCAGAAAGCAGCATCTACACTTGAGTGCTTTAAATAAATCTCAGATAGTTGTTCTATTTGAAATGTTCTTCCTAATTTGCATAGGCATGCACGGGTACGGCCATGACGCACTCTATGCTAACGTTATTTACCTTTTACGTAAAAGATGGAAACTTTTCTAAAGACTGTCAGTCAGCGGTGACGCATGTTCATTAATTTACTTAATTGTAAGCTGATTGAGCTACCTCGAATTTTATTCATTGTTCACGATGATGCCGTTAGACATTTAGAAGGTAACTACATAGAATCCTTTGACAAACAACAACCTAAATATCTTTATAAAACACCAAGGAACACGAGGTTTTCTCAAGTAAGTTCTTCATGTGCTTTCGGCTTCCTTTGAAGCTGCACTTAGCTGTGTCATGTTCTAAAGCTGCGTGGCTGTATGGGCTGGGCGGGGCCTGTGCATGTCTTGAGAGCTCTGGCTCCCCAGGAGCTTAGCCTAGAAGGACTGTATCCTCTCAGGCACCCGCCGGCTGTCTGTCTCTTCGTCAGCCACGGCAGGTGTCAGGGCCCCTGGTGTCAGCCACAGTGGGCTGCAGGATGGGGGGCGGGAGGCGGCCAAGCCGGTTTCATTTCTTTTAAAAAGGAAACAACAATATTAATAATCCTTAAAAACCTGGTCGCAGGCTTCTCCTTCCATCTCACTTGTTCATAACTGCCACGTGGTCACTGACAAGTACAAAGGAGCTTAAAAAGCTAGTGTTGGGGCCTCCCCGATGGTGTAAGGGGTTAAAGGTCAGCACTGTGAAGCTATCCTCAGCCACTTCAGCAGTTTGATCCCTGGCCAGGGAGGTGACCACATGGCGCTGCAGACCTCTCCTGTCTCCTGCTGCTCCCCTCAGCAGTCTATTTCAGTAGATCTGCCTGTTCTGCTCCCCACTCTGTCTCTGGTGAATCCTCTCACCCCCTGCACCTCTGGCCTGTACCCCAGCTCTTGTATGCATAAAGAAATAAATCTTAAAAAAAAAAAAGCTATTTTCCTCCAAAGGTGAACAGGATACCCATAATTGGCTTAGGCCTACCCCATTTACCTACTGGCTTGAGTTGGATCCTTTGCTTCTCCACTGAAAAATCAGAGTTCTAGGTCCTCCCAGGTGGTGCAGGGGTTAAGTCTCAGCGCTATCAGGCTGTCGGCAGCCACTACTGCATGAGTTCCGTCCCCGGCCAGGGAGCTGACCCACAGGGCACAGCAGACCTCTCCTGTCTCCCTGCTGCTCCCCTCAGCAGTGGATTTCATCAGTCTGCTTGTTCTGCTCCCCACTCTGTCCCTGGTGAGTCCTTTCACCCCACAGCTCTAGCCTGTACCCCAGTTCTTGTTTGCGTAAAAATAAATATTCTTTTTTTAAAAAAAGAAAATCAGAGTTCTGTTAGTAAGGAGAGGATGGTGCACGTGGCATGTGACTCGTGACTGCCAAGTCTGGGCTCAGGAACTTGGCAGTTTTGCAGCCGGGCTGCGCGGTGCAGCGTGCTCTGCGTGACCGGGGGCCAGGGATTTGCCCTGCCTCAAACTTGTTTGTGCATAAAACACCACCGTTGCTTCAGCAATTGCTGCTCCATATAAACATAACTCCCTGGTTGTCTACAGAATGAAACTGATGTGTTATCCATTTGACCACTTGGAAGCTTTATCATGAATTGTGAAAGGAAAAAAAAATAGATCTTTAGGAAGTGGGTTAATTTATGTGTTCTCTGCTTAAGAAGTAAGTGGCCTGAAGACCTCACCGGGGAAAGATAAATAAAATTTAGTAGCCCTAACTTACTCCATCGTAGCTCCTTTGTCGATGCTTTGCGAAGAACAAGTCTATTACCTAACGCTAATAAAACGTGGGAGGGGAAGCGCGGCCTTGAGAAGCCCTGCCACAGAAGGAGGCCCGCCCGCCGTCAGGACCGGGAGATGGTCGTGCAGTTGATTTACAGGCCCCTGGTGCTCCTGCAGGCTGCGTGCCGCCTCTGGGCTCCCAAGCCCCACTGAAGCCAGATGAGAGATGGAGACAGAATCAACTGCCCTTTGGGCCACAATGAGAAATGAGGCAAACTGAGAATCATGGCTGGGGACCCCGAGCTTAGATTCTTACTGCAAGCACCCAGAGTGAGTTACATCGCTTTCTTACTAGGGCTCAGAGAGTGTGGAGCCCCACGCAGCAGCTTTCTCCTGAAAAGAAATCAAATTTACTAGACACCGCGTCCGAGCTTGGGGATGGGGATTAAGAAGCAGGCCAGGAAGTGAAGCGTAGACGTTTTCCTTTAGCAAAGAGAAAACAGAAGAGGGCTGGTGACTCGGAGGACAGGAAATGGTGTAACTCCACGGTCTCCTGGGCTATGGCTGTTTTTCAAGTGACGAGCTAGACACAGTGGTTTATTAGAGAGTCAGTGCTTGTGAGGCCGGAGTCTGTGGCGAGCGTTCTGGAAGCTCCCTGACCGGGAGCCCTCTGGTTACCCGTGGTCCCCTGTGAGTGTGTTAAACCAAGAATTCTTCCAGCTGGTCCCAAGAACCAACTTTCTATCTCACGGCAGAACAACCCTCAACTGCCTTCATTCTTCAGTTGTGCTCTGAGAGTTTTCTATTAATTTAGAGTCATCCTAAAAGGCGTACACTGGCCTAGGGTCTAGGAAGTGACCTACCGTTAAAATGATCTGACTTGGCCTCTGTAAAATCTGACCACATCATTTCATAGACAAATGAGCTTTTTTTCCTCCATCCTGTGCTTAAAACAAATGAAAACCTATGTTATGGCTTAAAGGATGACCTACTGGGAGTAGTTTAGAGAGAGGGTCAGTGTAGATCATTGTGATGTCATCTGCAAGTTGTAGAAAGTATCCATAAAGCTAAGATTTCGGTTTTGTGGTAGACAGATGAGATGAAGATGCTACAAATACATCTCCACAGAGTGCATGGAATGCGACCCCCAAAATTAAAAGAGCCTCTTACTTGGGTACCCCACTACTCAGTCCCGTTGCTACACTCTGTTCCTGGAGGCGGGACTTACCTTTTTAATCTGTGTGCTTAACGCAGCGCTTGATGCATTAAGGGGATGTTTGCGGCTGTTGTGGTTTGGAGTGAGCGAATGATGGAATGAATGTTCTTGCGATCACTGTATGCCTGGCCTTCCAGAGTCTCAGCACAGAGATGGACTTTGTAGTTGCTGATCTAAGTGCCTTCCTGACACCGCAGCTGCCCTCCTGATTCCCAGCAGGTGTGTCTTACCTGTCTTCTGCCTGCACTCCTGTTGTGATGGCGGAAGCACCGCTCTGGGGTCAGCTGTTTCCAGTGTCCACACCTTCGCTTGGCAAAGAGAACTACTTCACCTGAAACCTGTCTCCACCTGCTGTTTGAGAATTGGAAAAAAACCCAAGGACTCTTCCATGTGGTAACAGGTTTCATTTGTTCAAAGCAGCTAAAAATTATCTACTTCACAGGAAATCCTTCCTAGATCTCGACTAAATCTGTGACTTACGACTTCCAAGTGGATTGCCTGCCTCAAACAGATTCACTGTTGTGTGAACAATTTCAGAGTCATGGAAGATATAGCAAGAGTGAAAGAAAAAATGTTCTTACCAGCGGGGTGTCCTGAGAGGCGGGCCCAGCAGGTCACTCTGCGCAGACAGGACTGTGTCACAGGGCAGGGCTGAGCCAGAAAGTTTTTGAGAAGAGACCTGGGTGGTGGGAAGGGCAAGGGGTGGGGGTGACCTGCAGGGATTCTCCTTCACAGAATAGTCATGTGTAAGGGCAGGAATGGACGCGGTGCAGGTTTTCTGATCCCATGCAGACCGGGTCAAGGAGGAGTCAGAGTCCTCAGTGGTTTTGCAGGTTTTTTATTGGGGTTCACCAGGCATATGGCAGGCAGGGGTGCTGGGGGGCCGGGAGGCTGGCAGGCCTCCCAGCCCCCAGCAAATCTTCACTCTATCTGGGCTCTCTGGTGATCTCGGCTTCTCTTCAGCTTCGGCTTCTACTGCTGCTGCTGGCGTCCCCGTGACGCCGCCCTTAAAAAGCACAGTCTTAGCCCAGCTGAATCCCATCTACCTATGCCCACACCCTATTCCAGGTGCCCGCCATCAGGCATGCATTCAGGACAAGGATCCATCATCTATCCTGATGGCGGAAGGGCAGAAAAGCCTGACATTTTCTTTACCCTACATCATGGTACAAGGTTGGAGAATCGACAGGTGAGGTTAGAAGTGACAGTTTCAAATAAGCAGGTGTGGCCACAGGTCAGTTGCTGAGAACACGGGCTGGCCCGTGGTGAATATGTGTAGCTTCTTGACCCTTTGATGCTGAGTGGTGGACTCTGCATGGCAGCTCCGGGCAGTTCTAGTTAGGCCTTTCGCATCTCAAACTGCCCAACCCACCCAGCTGTGTCTGAGCTCCCATGATTCCTGTTTCCTTCGATGACAACACTGCCGTGACCTCCAGTGGGCAGTAGTTTTTCCAGGGCCAAATGGAGAGCTTCAGACCACAAATGTAGTTTCAGATCAGCAAACAACAGTGTGCAGTCTCACCAACCACAGTCACCTCACCAAACAGAGACTGTGCCTGTCCCCCGCGAGGGTCCACGTGAGGCTGGCCACCTGCAGGGCTGCCGGGATGAGCCACTGAGCCTCTCCCCATCCAGAGCCTCCTCCTGCTTTGCCCTTTTCCTCCCTCCGTTCTGATGTCTCCGTGCGAAACCAAGGCCGGAGAACTAAGAGGAGGGCTCAGGAAAGTTCTTGTTTCACCAATCACTGTCACGGGATGCATTTGCGCTATCTGGAGCCAGCCAAGTGCAAAGCAGACTGCCTTGTCGGTTCTGGTTCAGAGTGTTTAGAGATCACCAGCAGAAATTCCAGCGGCGTCTCTGGTGAGCTCTGTGCATGGGCATGTGCCCTGCATCCAGTCCCTCAGCCCTGCCCCCCCAGCTCCTGACTTCTTGCTGCTTCTTAGCCCGGACTCTTCAGTGTTTGAGTGCCTTCGCCTCCCAGGGAGTCTTCCCGGGAAGAATGTAAAATGTCAGTGAAGTGCTTGCTCATTTTCCTAGAGAAACACGGAGATAGTCTGTTTTAACAAACTGAGGTCATGGGCTGCACCCAACATAATTCTATCATTCAAAAGTAGCTTCTGGGTCTCCCACGTGGATGCAGCTCCACTCACTGTTTCCCGATAACTCTAGAAGGGACATGCAAACCGTGTCATTTCATGGACGCCCTTGGCTCTTGATTTATGAGGAAGGGATGTTGATATGATGCACTTTGCGACAAAGATGCCATCTTTTCAGTGATCTCCACCGAGTCTCCAGCAGACCAGCTTCACACACAGTGTTGGATTAGGAGTTGGATAAGGGACATGTTTGCTGTGTAGTTTCTGCTCAGTTTTGCTGTGAGCCTAAAACCACTCTGGAATAATAAAGTATTATCTTGTACCGCTGTTTTCAGGTTTGTAAATTGGCTTGTGTTGTGGGATCAGCACTTCTCTTGGTTGACAATAGCTTTTGTAGCCCGTGAATACCCCTCATAAAAACTTCTACTTTTGAGCTAATCTTTTGGCACACCTTCAATTTACAGTGCATTTCCTTGCCTATTGTCTTGACTCATATGATAGTCACATGACAGTGGCATCGCTGTCACTGTCTGTTTCGAGAAAATCTATGAGGTTCATAGAAAATAAGAGAATTGCCAAAGAAACAGTTTGAGGTTGGACTCTCAGTGGAACCTGTATGATTTGAAAAGAAATCCAAAGATTTTCTTGTTCTTCTATATCGCCCCCTCTCTTAGCAGAGAGCTAAATATCTTCAGTTGGTACATCATTATTTTTAGCACTGCTTGCTCCGTCGATCCCCTAAGGCATATCACGTGTCTAAAGTGTGCAAGATCACTGCCATCTTTTCTCTTCCGATATGTTCTTATATTTTCTTTGATTTATATTTTGGAGGCTCCATCTTTGTTGAGGCCAAAGGATGTTGCTGACACTCCTTTGCTAAATGTCATGTTCTAGGTCTTCCAGCCATCTATTAAATTCCTTCTCAGGAGAGCAAGATAAGAAGAGCGGAAAATTAGCTGAAATGTGGGGCCTCACTACCTCTGAGCGGCTGCTCTTTAGACAAAGCTGTTGCTCGCTAGTCTTTCCTGTACCAAAAATATTGTCAAATTAATTATAAGGAAGGAGGACACTGAAATTTGATGCTTTTAGCCTGAAATCTTGTCTTGCCTGGTATTTTTGTGGGTGAAAAACACTAGAAAACACTAGGATTCCATGGAATTCCAAGAGCTTCCATGGAATGAAAGAGTTTATATGTCCCTTTGAGAGCTAATCTGAATGACTTTTAGTAGGGGCTTAAATTAGTTTTTATTTAGTTTAATGTTATGCAATTACTCAAATTAGTTTTAATGTTTACCACTTTTGTCTTTATTTTGGAAAATTATGATTTGAGGGGAAGTAAGTTGGTACAAGGACTAGTTTCTATATTTGATTTTGGTCTTTGGTTACAAAAAAAACACATTATAAACTTACCTGTTACAGCTTGAAAGTTAGTGAATATTTTCTTTCAAATGACTATATTGCAAAATCTGAAGAAGAAGAAATCAAAAAAACCATCCCTTTTATTATCGAAACAAAAAAAATCAAATATTTGGGAATAAATCTAACAAAAGAGGTAAAGGACCTATACAAAGAAAACTATAAAACACTGTTAAAAGAAATAGAAGAAGACACAAAGAAATGGAAAGACATCCCCTGCTCATGGATTGGAAGAATAAACATTATTAAAATGGCCATCCTACCAAAAGCAATATACAGATTCAATGCTATTCCAATCAAAATCTCAATGGCATTCTTCAAAGAAATAGAACAATTATTGATGAAATTCATATGGAATCACAAAAAACCCCGAATAGCCAAAGCTCTCCTGAAAAAAAAAGAAGGGAATGGAGGCATCACACTCCCAGACTTCAAACTCTACTACAAAGCCATAATCATCAAAACTGCATGGTATTGGAACAAGAACAGACATACAGACCAATGGAATTGAATAGAAAATCCAGAAATAAACCCACAGATTTATGGTCAACTAATCTTTGACAAAGGAGCAAAGACTATGCATTGGAGCAAAGAAAGTTTGTTCAATAAATGGTGCTGGGAAAACTGGGTCGCTACATGCAAAAGAATGAAGCTTGACCACTACCTCACACCATACACAAAAATCAACTCAAAATGGATTAAAGAACTAGACATAAGACCTGAAACCATAAAATACATAGAAGGAAATATAGGCGAAACACTACGGGATTTGCACATCAAAGACATCTTTACAGACACATCACCCAAAGCAGTGATAGTGAAGGCGAAGATAAACAGCTGGGACTACATCAAATTAAAGAGCTTCTGCACAGCAAAAGAGACAATAACAAAAACAAAGAGAAACCCCACCAACTGGGAGAACATTTTTGCACCCAACACTAATGATTAAGGACTGATCACAAAAATCTGCAAAGAGCTGAGGAGACTCAGCAACAACAAAGAAAATAATCCAGTCAAAAAATGGGCAGAAGAGCTAAAAAGAAACTTCTCTGAAGAGGAAATGCAAATGGCCAACAGACATATGAAAAAATGTTCAACATCACTTGTCATCAGGGAAATGCAAATCAAAACTACCATGAGATACCATCTTACACCAGTGAGAATGGCACATATTAAAAAAACTAGCAACAACAAATGTTGGCGAGGATGTGGAGAAAAAGGAACTCTCCTGCACTGTTGGTGGGAGTGCAAACTGGTCCAACCACTATGGAGAGCTGTGTGGAGATTTCTGGACCTACTAAACATAGAGCTTCCATAGGATCCAGCAATTCCACTCCTAGGTATTTACCCAAAGGACACAGAAACATCAATTCCAAAGAGCACCTGCACCCCTATGTTTATAGCAGCACTGTTTACAATAGCTAAGCTTTGGAAACAACCCAAATGCCCAAAAATAGATGACTGGATCAAGAAGATGTGGTCCATATACACCATGGAATATTACTCAGCATTCAAAAAAGATAAACACATGCAATTTGCAGCAACATGGATGGCGCTGGAAGGGATCATGCTCAGCGAAATAAGCCAAAATGAAAAAGAAAAATCCCGGATGGTCTCACTCATAGCAGGAATCTAGAAAACTTAAATAAGGGACCAGGAAAATGAATATAAGAAAGTGAAAATCAAAATCAACAAAAAACTATGAACCAGAGACACTTTTTGGGGGGTGGGGGGCGGGAGGGGAAGGATTGGGGTCAGAATGGGGCGTTTGCAATTGTATGGGGGAATATAAAAATAAAATTTATTATTTAAAAAAAAATAAAAATAAATAAAACAAAGGAACATTTTAGAATCAAAAAAAAAAATGACTATATTGCATTGAATTTTGGAAATTCCAATAAACTTAGAAAAAAATCCGTAAGACTGGAGAAAGTGCTAGGGTATATAATTTAGGTGAAATATGTACTAAAAGCATCTGCAGTCTAGAGAAATGTCAACTTCTGTGTTCAGAAAAGCCGGGCTCAATCCAAACTACATAACAGTGTCAATCTTGACTTGCTGATGAAACTTTATTAAGGTTTATCAGAAGACTAAGTTAGGCAGTAGAAGCCTATTTTATTATTAAAGTTTTATGTGTAAGAGCTTTGAAAAACATACCTCATTTAGGAGATCAAAATTGGTGTGGTTAGAGGGGAAGAAAATTGGTGCGCTTTAGGATTCTTAAAAACCTGTACCAAGTGCTTCTCAACAATGACTGTTTGGCCTCCCCGGTGGCGCAGCGGTTGAGCGCTGGGTTGCGAAGCTGCCCGCGGCCTCGGCGGCGCCGGTTCGATCCCCGGCTGCTCCCCGGCCACCAGCGAGGGTCCCACATGGCGCGCAGACCTCTCCTGCCGCCCGCTGCTCCCCTCAGCAGTGTACTTCGGTCCTTCTGCCTGCTCTGCTCCCCGCTCTGGCTCTGGTGAATTCTCTCACCCTCCCGCGCTTCTGACTGTACCCAGTGCATGTATAAACAAAACAAACAAACAAATAAATAAATAAAAAAACATGCCTCTATAAAAAAAAATAAATAAATTAATTAAAAAAAAAAAAAAAAACACAATGACTGTTTTACTTCAAATGTGCAGATTTCTGAAATGTCAACACCCATGTGAAATATGTGTCTTTAGCTTCAGTGGGGCTTGGGGGGTGCCAGGAAAGTGAGAAGCGAGGGGGGACAGCTCATGGGACGGGGAGAGTTTTGGAAGAGAGACAGAGAGAAAGACGATGGTGTAAGGATTTATGACCTCTCTTGATTATAAATCCTGGAAAACTTGCCTGTGACACAGGTACTTTTGTTGACTGAGGTATGGCAGGGGCCAGCACACTCTGTGGACTTCCCGTACTGAACACCTGCGTGGAGCTCTGCGTCCAGGATGGTAGCCGCTGGCCCCGTGCGCCTCTGCACATTTTAAAGAATCAAAGCATTAAAGGACTCCTAGTCATCGGGGCCTCCATTCAAGGACTCAGTGAGCGCTGCCGACCAGTGGCTACTGGGTTGTCCCATTGTCAGCAGGGAGCTCAGACACCCCAGGGCTCTTTGGGGCCTAAATATAGTTTAGGGGATTGTGGATGGGTCAATAAATGGGCCCATTTGAGTTTTAAAAATTTGGGGTACATTTTCCTAAAACCTAAGAAGAAGGAGAAGAGCTTAAAAAAGGAGAAGGAGAAAGTGTAATGACTGCTTAGCTGCGCAGAAAAGAGGTGTGTAGGGATCTGGAAATTCTGGCAGGAGAATTCAAACCGTAGAAACCCTGGTGGCTTATAGGCCTGAGCCCTGGGAAGGAGAAGGGCGGGCTTTGATGGCTGCTGTAGCGACAGACCTGGGAGCGGGACCGAGGACAGCCCAGTCAGGTCACTCTTTCGCCACCACATTTAATTCCTTCCACATGTCTGCTTTGGCAGATGAAGGCCCAGGAAGGAAGCAGCCATCTTTGGTTCTTGAAGGCAGAGAGGTTAACACTCTCTCCTGTCTGGAACCGAGGTGGGGGAGGACATGGTCCTTGCAGAGGAGCCTGTGAAAGCCCACTTCAGGGCTTCGGGTCGTCTCCCTCAACCCCAAACCCCCAAGGACTCAGCAGGGTCACCTGCCACACCTGATCTCGCCCTAGGGGAGCTGTGTCTCAGGGCTCCTGGGGCTGGAGACCTGGTTCTGGGGCAGAAGAGCCCTCCAAACCACACCCTTCTCCTGAAGACCTCCTTGCTTCTGGGTCTCCTTGCGTCACCCCATCTGGTCCGCCGGCCCTTCCAGTGCAGGTAGCTGCGGTGAAACGCTGTCCTCACACTTAAAACCCGCACGTGGAGCCGTGTTGCTGGGCAGGAAATCTGAGCTGCTTGAGGCCACCTAACTTGGAAAATACAATTTTGTCAATGACATGCAAATGTACTTCAGCCCAGTGCTCATATATTTATAGAAATCCTTTTTTATAACCATTTTTTCAAATCAGCAGAAAAGTACCAGGAGTAACTGGCCAGATATGTTGTAAAAGCTGGCAGAAGTGCCCAGTGGAAGTGGGCTTCAGAAGTGGGGCCAGGGCAGGCAGTTTTCACGAGCCCTTACTTTGCTCCAGTGTTCCAAACGACACGCGGTCCAATTGCGAATTAAGCTTAAGACACAGACAAACCCATTCTGAATCCGTCATTGAGATACCACTGAGGAGTCATCACTGAGATTGACTGTGATCAGAACACTAACTTCCTGGGTGACCTCTGCAAGGGTCCAGAGCACATCTGTCTCTGAAGGCCCCCCTCTACTTTGGGAGGCTAATCCCCCTGGAGTGTCAGTGGCAAAGCTGTGGCCCCTCCAGAGACTGGCTTCCCCACAGCTGCCTCGTGTGGAGGGTGCTGGGATGCTTGCGTGGCTCCTGGGCCACAGCTGAAATTGCCTAGAGCTGTGATCTTGCCAGTGGCCTTCTGGCAGTGTCCTTCTGACAGACGGCCACGGGGTGGGGCACGGCCAGCTGATGGAGAGGGAGGAAGAGGAGGCGCCTGGCACGTGTGCCAGAACCAGCTACTCAGAACCTTCACAGATACAAAGAGGCGCCGCCATCAGACTGCAGAGGAGACTCTGCCTCTGCCCATCCATTCAGGCAGGGACTGTGCAAGGGTGGGTGATGCCCCCCGCGCTGGCAGTACCTGTCAGATTTGAGAAAATGGCCAAATTCGTTCAGGAGATGGAGCATTGGCAGAGCTCTCTGGACAGAAGCAGCGCCATCAGCAACGGGGGTGAGGTGTGTTAAGGAAACAGAGCAAAGACAGGCTGCGGAGAATGGGGGAGAGAAAGGGACAGGAGAGGTGGCAGAGCAGTTTTGCGTTAGAAACGACAGAGGTGGGGACCCAGAGCGATGCTGTCACTCGTGAGCACACCATGGAGAGCTGAGAACTGGGTTTGGTGGACGGCCATTGAGTGTGATTCTGGACATCTTGGGTTTCGGCTGCCCTCCAGACACACGGGCGGACATGCAGTCTGCAGCTGGATATTCATGTCTGGCAGGTGCTTTGGCATCTGTCACAGATGCCCTCTGTCTGACCAGCTTTTGGAAGTGTTTTAGTGAAAAAGAAACTCCTGGGGTGCTCCTCACAGACTCCTGCTGAGTGAGAGTACGCGCCGCAGCTGCAGGTGGGTGCTGAGCTGCCGTCCCTTCAAGGCTCAAGTGCTTGGGTGTCAGATGCCCTCTTCACCTGCCAGGAGACCCATCACTCCCTCTGCAAATAGATTTTGGTTGATTTGACCCCTCCGGTTCCGTCTGTCCTCGTCAACATGAGTGAAACTAGGGCAGGCGCTGCTTATCCTCGGGGAGACCCCGCTATGGGTCAAACAACATGTTTTCAATTCTGTGTGCAAAGTTGATATCAGACATCTCTGAAGAGAGCACTTCTCCAGCCTCCTCCCGTTGCAGCTGCCAGTGCGGCTGGATTGTGATGCTGAGCATCAAAATCTGACCTCCAAGCGAGGCCTATGCTTAAGGGCCGTGTTTGGGACAAGCAACCCAGTTTGGGACAAGCCAACCAGTGCTGGCTCGTGTACCTGGAGCTCAGCAAGGGGGCGGGGGCCTGGTGGTGGACGCAGAGCGTTGCATGCCTGCCTTTCTTTCTACACACATTCTTCGAGCTTTTGGAAGGGCCAGAGCAATAAGTCAGGAACTGAGACAACTGACACTCCTGTTAGGCGAGTTCTAGGGGTGATGTCTAGTGTCTGACTTGTTGGCAAATGGGCAATTTATGTCTCATTTTTCATAACATGACCAAATGCCTGCCCTTGGATTCGTGACCTTCATCCGGGCTTTAACCTTTATGGGTCTTTCTCGCCTTTCAGGTGGGGTCCTCGGCGACATTGCGTTAGCATCGCCCGTGCTCGGTGTGTCTGTGAGCCTGCCTCTGGGGCAGGGGTAGCTGGAGGCCGCTAAGTGATGCTGGGATAAACACGACGCACGGAAGACACTTACCCAGGACCCCGGGGCTGGTGTGGATTGGGGACCCTCGGCCCCTCCCCTCTGTGCCGTGTTTCTGTCCCGGGCCTGAGTACTGCCACGCTGCTGTTTTGTCTCTCCAGCGCTGAGTGCCGTTGAATGCACTGGATTTGTGAGCTGTTCACAGAACACCAGCGACATTGGCCCAGCCTGGCTCTTTAATTATTTAGCTGTCTCTTTCTTTCGCCTCTCTCTGTTTGACTTCTCGTACTCAGTAAGCATACAAGACCTACTGTGTGCTTGAGTCAGCAATGATGTGACCACTGTGCTCACCCAGCTAACCTGGAGCAGCGCTGCCCGCTCTGCAGCCTCTGCTTAGGACTTAGGAGAAATTATTCCTTCGTTTCAGTGTGAGAGCAACATAACAAGCACACGGTTTTTGTGTTTTATGTAGCTAATCTATGTGTGATACTCAAAAGCTCAGAAACAAATGTGCAATTTGCCTCTAGCAGGACATGACGCTGGGCCATGGGGCCTGGGTAGGGCCACCACGCGGCTCTTGCCCTGTGTCATCTCCCACCCCACACACAGCTGCGCGGAGCCACCTGGCAAGAGGCCGGCTTATGTTTCATCTCGAGTCAAGCAGGGTGTCAATAGAGAAGTTTCCAGATTGGAGGGATTTGTTTGTTTAAACTTTCATATTCTTCTGAGAATGAGGCCTTTTAGTTTGCAATCTGAACTAGAATGAATGTAGCTTCATTTTCCCAGTTATCTGGCTTCTTCTCTGGCCCAGGCCTTCTCTGCTTTTGTGAAGCCCATGATGTAATTAATACATGCGAGCAAATAAACAAATTGACTCTTTGAGGTCCAGAAGTGGGGAGAGAGCCTGGTGTCCTTGTTTGCTCAATGCACTTAACTTTTAACCCCCTGCAGCTAACTTTTCGTATCATCGGCTACTAGCATGTTGGTTGAGTTAGTTTCCTGCTATGAAGTTTTAAAAACAGGTGAATGGGAACAGATTAAAATGATCCACATCTCGTCTGGTCAAAGTGGGGCAGGAGAAAAGACGAAAAGGAGAAAACACACGTTTGGGACTGAGGGATTTTCATCGTACATCTCATTCCTCTTGTCTGTCTTGGGGCTGACCATCCTGTTTGTCGGATGCAAATAAGGTTCTTGCTATGAATCGCTGTCTGTTTATAATATTTCCGAGACCTCTGATTGCTTTCATCAAAGTGCAAATATTTATTTGGGGAGAACATGCTGATCATAGTAACAAGCCTTTTCTCCTTGTCACTCTCCCAGCACAGCTCTGACTTTGCAGAGAATCACAACAAGGAAAAATCACTTCAAATACGCCTTTGCATCGAATTTCACACGTGTCACCAAGGCTCCCAGCTGTGGCATCCAATATACATGTCTAGGAGATAGACTTTGAGTAAGATGAATACACACACCCCCCAGCAACAACATGACAAAGGGTGCTATTTCTTCCTGAAATTATCCTGCAAAAAAAAAAAAAAAAAAAAATGGAGGCGGAAGAAAAAGTCGATGTAGCCACAGCTGTCCAGGCTGTGCGCTTGGCGTGGTCTGCAGGATCCCAAAGCACTCTGAGGAGCGAGCTCTCGCCTTCATACACAGGGAAATCTGCGAGTTTCTGCCCCAAAGGTGAGCCTCGTGGGCGAGCAGCCACCGAGGCAGCAGCACTGCTCCCCTCCTTGGTTAGGCTCATACTCTTGACGGCCGAGCCCAGTGATGCATTTTGCTTATGTATTTGTATACCCCCCCATCTAGAAGGGGTGTCATATCTTTTCCAGAAAGTTCCGCCATGCCCCCTCCCACTTGATTGCTCACGGCCCCTAAGGTCCCCACCCTGACGCTATCATCTGGACTGTTTTTTTTCGAGCAAGAATGTGGAGGCTGTGGCACAGGCATGAGGGCTCAGCCATGTGATGGACGGAGGACCTCAGACTGGGGTCCCAGGAGATGCAGCGGCTGCTAGGCAGTGGTGTGGTCAGCATGGCCAGGCCCACTCTGCGGTGTCCAGAGCAGGGTGGAGAGTGGGGATCCCTCTGTCTTGTCTCAGATAGGCACGAGGGGCATCCTGTGTGGGGGGTTATGGTGCAGTTTGGGGTAAGGACTGAAGATGAAAAAGACATTGGCCATACTAGGTTTCAAAGAAGACTGGCTGGTAGGAATGTATGTTCATGTGGGGGGTTTGGGGGGGTGCATGACATCCACTCAATTCCTCTGAACTGCAGGCCCAGCTTTCAAAATATAACTAAGACTGCAGAGCACAAGTTTATGCAACTCAGTGAAACCAGACGCCAGGATGAAGACTCCCTGGTCAGTGGTTGAGGCTTGGGCAGCAGGTGACCATTAGTCCTGGCCTCATAAAGTTGATCATTGAAGGATGGTGCAGGTTCCGTTGAGTGTACAGTCCTGTGCAGGTGTGATTTTGCAGGATGTGATGATACTTAGTGGTTATAAATGGCCAGTTTTAGTCTCAGACAGGTAGGTTGGTGTTTGGGACCTGAGGGATCTTTAGCTCCTCCAAACTTCAAGGGAGCCTGTTCAGCCCCCAGTAACCCTCAGCCAGTGCTGCGGGCGGGCTGACCCGAAGTCAGGCCTGTCAGGCTCAGGCGTTCCCAGAATCAGGTCCAAGGTTGTGGGCAAACATCCCCAGACACGGCGGCCACGACTGCGGAGTCCACCAGGCTCATAAGCTTGCCCACACAATTAACCTTGCCAGGAGAGACTCATCTGCTCAAATTGGTTTCTCAGAAACAGAATTACTTTTATGAAATTTCCTCTCCAGGAGGGTTTGCGAATTCACAGTGAACATTCTGCAGCCAGCCAGCGAGGAGAGCTGGGCGAGGAGAGCTGGGCAGGTTCTCTCGGGACATCTGCATGAGGAAGCCACTCCACATGCGAGAGCTGCGCCTGGTGGCCTGGCCGAACGTTTTGATCTCCTTGGTGAGGAGATTCGGTCTGCCTGAGCCTGCCTCCTTAGCTGGAGGGAAGACGTGCTCTCCAAATAGAATCATAATGGCATTTCTTCCCAGCACTCAATGGCATTTCCGAGCTTAGCAGGCATGCCACCTAGTGTCTCGTTCAGGAGGCCTGGCCGGGTTCAAAGACGAGTGAAGGACACCCCCGGCGTGGCCGCCTGGCGTGGCCTGGGGCCTGTGAGCAGCCTCATTGGGGGGATGAGGGGGCACACTGCAGCTTGATCTGGTGGCACTTTATTTATTTCTTTAATTTGGCAGCTGCCACTGAGATTTGGATGTCCCCGTGCAAAGCTCTCTCCTTTAATTTGTTTTCTTTATTAAACACTCAGCCAAACTTCTGCCTCCTTTGTTGTCTCCGTGAGTCTGTGGCACAAAGAGAATGTGCTTTGCTCTCAATTTTGCATCGACGATGGGCATTAAATCATGTTTCTTCCTTTGCCTAGCAGGTGAGGGAAAGCAGTAAGTTATTTTGAACATATATTTTTAAATGAGAAAAATTAGCTGTAGTTACATCAGTGCCCCTCAACAACGGAAAGAGCGTCATCTGTTTTTATTGACTAACTAATGCATTCTCCTTACGAGACGCAGAAGGGATGTGAAAAAGCATGAGGCAGAAGCCATCGATGACCCACGGCTAGCCTCTCAGGGCTCATCCTCGTCAGAGCCTTTGGGATGCAGCCTCACGCTCACACGTACAGATCCAGGGGATTTGCCAGATCCGGTTCTCATTGAACAATAATTTATAGCAATTCTCTCAAAGATAATTTTTGCAATTCTAAACTTGTCAGCATTGCTGCTTGCAGAATACCCTCTGCTCTGCTCCGCTCCAACCACTTTTATTGACACATTTCCCTATTGATATTTTTATGATGCACACCTCATTTTTAGATTTTACATGTGTGTCATGTGTGTGACTGGAGACTGTGGCCCAGTGGGTACAGTTTCAGGTGTGTGTGTGTGTGTGTGTGTGTGTGTGTGTGTTTTATGGTGTGTGTGGTTCATATTTATCTTTAAACTTGCATCCTTAATTTCTGGTACTTCTATAGGGTTGATTCCAAAAGTGGCAGCTTTCTGGGGTGAGGGTTTGCATGTTTTTAATTTTAATAAATATTGCAAAATTGTTTTTTTTAAAAAGGCAGTAATAATTCACATTTTCATTGTCAGTTCATGAGAGTGCCCTTTTTCTCAGAAAGATATATTTAATTACTTGATTTCCCAATCTCATTAGACTAAATGAAATATTCTTAAAATTTGTTTTTATTTTATTTATTGAGTATTTAGATAAGTTCCTCTGTATTATATTAGACAGATCCTTAAAAATCACATTGTAATTCATACATATATACATATATGTAGATGCTGGTAATCTTTTATCTATTATTCAAGCTGCACATACATGCTATGATCTGTCAGTTTTTATTTTCTATCCATTGTTTTTATTTGTGGGGTCCTTTATCAAACCCAACGTTTTTCAGGTAGTCACACATTTCTTTTTTCCCATTTTGGTTATGAGGGTTTCTTCACCATGTGTTCACACACATATACACGCACACACACACACACACATGTTATCTCTTTTTTAATTTGCTAGTTATAACTTTCATTTGGTATGACATTTCTCTTCATATGTGGTATGACAAAGTGGCACAGAATTATTAATTTGAATGGATGGTCTTCTGTGATAATTCCCACTCATTAAATTGTAATTCCCCTCAATGCAGTGAAATATTACCATGGTCACAAAAAAAAATCCCATGCGTTCTGAGATTTATTTGTAGACTGTCTTTTATTTGGCATTACCCATAAATGTGCCTGGCTCACCATGCTATTTTGCACAGTGACTTTTTAGTATCTTTTAGTTATGAAATGGCAAGCCCAGCTTTACCCAACTCAATAAACAAACATACCTTCTCTTGTGACTTGTACATGATCATATGGGGAACACAGAAAAAAAAAAGATTTGTCCTATATACCAGCATTCAATGGTTAGGGAAGCGCTGAGGACAGAGGACAGCCATGGGGGAGCTCGGGTAAATAGACTGGAAGAAATAGTTATGGGACCAATTTTGAAGAGGGACATGGGTTTGCTGAAGGACTGGGTGTGGACCTGAGGGAAAGACAACCATGGTGCTCAGGGCACATGGCCTTCTTATTTATTCACCTATTTTTGCCAAATGAGTCAATAGTTATGTTCTTCACTACAATTAGGAAGACTAGAAGAGTAGCAGGTTTCTGTGAGTGCAGGGAATTGAAACTTCCATGGCCATTTAATTTTCAGAAACCTAATAGATTTTCAGTTGGCAGATATGGTTGATATAAATTGAGATAAATTTCAAGTCATCAGCATTTAGATGACTTTTAAAGTCAGGTGTCTCCATGAGATATTGAACAGGAGTAGCCGTTAACTGTTCCCTACTTGGGGCATTCATCATGGGCCTGGTACCCACCTGCTTGGGGAATGCTGTTTCATGCAGCCCTGAGGTGCCTGGACCATCTTCCATGGAGGACTTGCATGGGCCAGATCCCTCTCTC